>NW_024081324.1:373493-541710 GCF_003009895.1 Hyaena hyaena
AGAAAAAAAGAGAAAAGAGAAAAAAAGAGAAAAGAGAAAAAAAGAGAAAAGAGAAAAAAAGAGAAAAGAGAAAAAAAGAGAAAAGAGAAAAAAAGAGAAAAGAGAAAAGAGAAAAAAAGAGAAAAGAGAAAATGTTGGCCTTCTGAGCAGGTAACCTTGACCCAGTCTGTCTTCCAGAAACAATTTGAATCTGGCTATTTTCCTGAGTTTTACATTACTGTACCTGAGGCATGGCTAAAGCTGTAAAATGAAAGCTATAAGATCTCTGTGTCTATCTAGTATACACGTGATATTTAGGTTCTATTTAATTGGCTAAAAGAAAGACAATCACCTAAGAATTCCTATGATTCTCAAATATAGAAATAAACACACATGGTTTTCACACATGATCTGGGATAATTGTCAACAAATAAAAGTTAAAGTTGGTTGGTTTAAAAGAAGCAGGCGGATCTTCAGAGTTGTCAATACAGTGCAAGCATACAACTTTTCTACCTGGATTTACTGAACCAATAAGCTTATGCTGTCTCTGTTACAAAATTTACCAGCAAGCAAAATAAGATGGTTAGCTTTCTGCAGTCTAATAAAAGCATAATTGTTAAAAACAAATACTTTAGAGAAAGGTAAATAAAAATTTATACTAAGTAACCAAAAGAATATTCATTGAATAGCTACATCTTTTCTACAAAGACCATATACTGGACACAGGTTACTAAATTTAAGCTTAAACTTACTTTTGCCTTTTTAAAAGCTTTTATTTTTTAGAAAGAGTGCACAAGATTGGTTAGAAAAGGAGAGAAAATCTCAAGCAGGGCTCCATGCTCAGCACAGAGCCGGATGTGGGGCTCAGTCTCAGAACCACGAGATCATGACCTGAGCTGAAATCAAGAGCTGGGTTCCTAACCAACAGAGCCACCCAGACACCTCAGTTTTGGCTTCTTAATAATTACTTAGAAAAAAAATATTTGGGTGTCTTAGAAGGTCTTTTGCCACATTAAAAGATTATACTTATTAAAAACCTATGGCCTTGAATATATATATAATATATATATTATATACTAATATATATAAATTTACTCATCTACAACAGGATGCTAGTATATGACAGTTGCCAATATATGATAAGCAGATTAATGGCCTGTTTCCTAGTTTTCTCTGGAAAGTTAATGTTGCAAACATTTAAAATTGATTATCAATATGTAAAAACAGAACTACTAAAATAGGAAGAGGGAAGGGAAACAACTTTATATGTAAAATATGGGAAGAAAGTAAGATATTTCTACATGAAGAGTATTCAAGGAAGAGAAGATGTGTTTTTGTTAAGGAAAAAAGACTATAATGTCTAAAATAAAATGACTACTTATTCTGAAAAAAGAAAAATAAGACCTAAATGGGTACAGAAAGTTGCAGGCTTGTGGAAATGAAATTTTATGTTGTGAGTTCAAAGCAAATAATTTGAACAGATTTTATAGAAGTTTAAGCTCATTTTCAAGTGAGCTAAATAATGTACAAAAAGAATTTAATTTTCTCTTCAAGCCACAGAATTTTTTACATTATTGGTCTACTCAAAGTTTAGAGAAGGTTTTTCTTTATTTTTAATGTACTCTGTCCAGGAAACAGAGATTCTGTGTCTTAGAAAACATTTCCTGTTTTCCACATTGTCTTTACCAGGTCTTTTATTACTTAGAAAAACTGAGTCTTTACAATATTATAGGAGCTAAGTTCTTTTTATGACTGTATTTGCCTTTGAAATCTTCTTATGGTCACTGATTGGATGACTAAGTCTTATTTTACAGTGCTTTATGTTTCTGTTTGATCAAATGCCTTCAACCTTTTGACATTTTTGACAAGCTTCCCCAAACCAAATTCTAGATAACGTCTCCTTGACTTCAAACAAAGTAAACCATTCCAGTGGTGCTCTAGAAAATCTCAAAAGATTTGCTCTCTCTCCTTACAAAAAGAGAGAGGTTGATGTATTTAGACAGTGGATACATTGAAGTGCATGGTTAAAACTGTCAAACAAAAAGTAATCTTTAACCCTTAGATTATATTTACATGGGTATGTAGTACTCCTAATTCAGATCGTATAGGACATGTCTAAGTTTCTGAAATGTCCTGATGTAATATTATCAGTCATAATTCCAGTTATTATCTCGATATATTGGAGATAGAGAAAACAACCTAATTTACTTCTCAATTGCATCATTTTTATATGTGTGTGAACACTCAGGTCTTTAATCAGGGCTATTAAGTCTTTTGTCATTCACAGACCATTGTTTTACTCACAATCTGAAAGCATTTACAATGAACTACAGATAAAAATGCTTCATCTTCAAAGAGATTCCTGGGAAAGAACCTGACAAGTCCACCAAAATACATCATAACAACTGAACTGACATAGAATTTCTAAAACCCTGAATGAAACCGATTGATTCATAAAGCTGCTAACCCCATATGAAGTGAAACAAGAATTACAGGAGGTCCAGTGAACTAATGAAGAGAATTGCAGTATTTATGACTTCATTTCAAACACTGTTCATTCTTTAAGTTTTGTTTTCCGGATTTAAAGGACCCTGTTTATCCTCTTTTGTAAGCTTTTTATAACTTAACAGCAGTTTGGTAAAATATACCTTTTGTAAACAGATGCCGAAATGGTTTGGTTTATCTTTTTCTCCCTAACTGAACCCTTCAGAATTCAGGAACTCTTAGTATTCTTATTTTTCATGACAGTGTATGTACTTACCTAAGTTCAGTAAGAATCTATTCTCTTTGTGCAACAGGACACAAATTCTTAGTTTGGCTTCTTAGCCTGAAGAAACTTTTAACATCTCATTGGAAATTCCTTATCACCAAACAACTTTAAAGTACTAAGGTTGACTTTATCAAGTCCATAAAACCCCTTGGATAGGACCAATACTTTGAAAGGTCACATTTTGAGAATATGCATAGAATCACGAGTCTTCCTTCATTTGCGTGAATCATTAAGCTGAGCTTAAAAAAACTTTTATGGAAGCATGACTTATACTTGTTAAGAAGTCTTATTTTATAAACAAGTTTCATTATAAATATCTCTGATACGAATGGAGGACTATAAAAAATGTGTTTCAGTAGGAAACTATAGTATACACATTATCAGATTCTAGTCCTGTTAATGGACTACATTTTGTTACCTACTCATCAGCTCCAGAGAAACCACCACAACATATATAGGGACAACCTTCATGTCTATTACTGTCTGTTACAAGAATACCGAATTTAGCATCAAAGACAGTCAAACTACAAGCCAGGAAAATCCATTAGACTGAATCAGCTGCCATCCTTTTCCTACCACCCAAAGATACTGCCAACTCAGATCTAGACATTTTCCCAACTGGCTGCTCTCCAAGCTCAGAAACTTGAGTTTTTAATTTGCTTGAACCTTTGTTTATCTTTTCACCTTTGTTTAAAATTCCCCTTTGTTTTCTTTTTGTTTCCATAGAAATGCCTCTCATTAAATTACCTGATTGCTCACATCATTTGGAGTCCTAATTTACGTAGGTCACCTGCAACGCCACTTCCTAAAATAAAACATCCTGCGTTAATCTCATCCTACGTAATCATTAGGCTATGTGAGTGATAACACATCAGGTTGTGCCAATGTAAACAACTCAGAGAAAGGTTGACAGCCAATTCCACATTATCCAAAAAACAAAACATAGGTTGATATAGCAAGGTAAAACCTGAATCTTATTACAAGCCATTTGATTTATTTAATTGGTTAAATCTTGGTTCTGGGGGGGTGGTTCAGCTTTTGGCTGTTCTTCTCTTGAGAGTTGTCATATGAACACCCCAGAGCATTGTATCCTTTCAGGGATTTGAAATGCCTTTCAGCAGCCACTCATACATCAAATGATATCCCTTAGGACTCCAAGCACAAGAACGTAATGGTCTGACCACTTAGGTCTAGGATGACAATGCAACAGCTGGTTACAGGGACGGCATGGCCCTCCATCCTGACTCAGCTCATGGAAAAAAAGCAAACATGGGATTCCTTGGGCCCGGCTACCTCAACAGTGGTAACTGAGCAGAATGTTGTACTAGCTGATCATGCACTCAGCTTGCTGAGAGAAACACCCAAGTGGGGAATAGTTGAAATGAAATAAAAAATGGCTTGAGAAGTCCCTGAGCAGCCATAAGTTACTGAAGCCATGTGAGCAAAATTAAATACATCTTATTTCATTAATATGAAAAAAACTTAGGTTCTTCCTTGTAAATGCCTCTGACAATCATAAACTGAAGTCATCTTTCAGAAAATGGTAGGAGATAATCACTTTTAGCCAGACCCCTGCTATGTGGAACCCCCATTGGAAATGTAAACAGCTTCTTCATTTTTGCTTCCCAACTGTCCTGTGACACCACAGCCCTGAGGTTCACACCAGTCTTTGAATTTGAAAGCCTCCACTTAGAAGACTTTTTATACTCACAATAGACTCTTACTAAATACTATTAATTTGGTAGTTTTAATTTTGTTATTTCTGAAGTTTTGACAGAAGCCATTTTCAGCAAAATCTTTGCACTATGGAAGGAGAGGGACATACCTTGTTGAACAACTGTTGTTATAATTGTTTTTTGGCATGGAGAATAACAATAGTATAATTAGCTTCCTATTGCTCTAACAAATTACCACAAATTTGGTGGCTTAATATCAAGCAAGTTTATGAACTTACAACTCTGGAAACCAGAAGTGTGAAATGAATCTCACTACATGAAAATCAAGGTTTGGTAGTCCTGCATTTATTTTTAGTGGCTCAAGGCAAAATTCTGTTTTCTTACCTTTGCCGGCATCTAGAGACTGATGACATCCCCTCTGTAGCTGCTCCTTCCCACCTCCGACGGGTAGTATTGAGACATGTCCTCCCTTCACCACCCATCTCTCTGCTCTTCCCTCTTCTGCCTCCCTCTTCTTATGAGAACTTTGTGATCCCACTAGGCCACGTGGATAATCTGAGATAATGCCCTCCATCTGAAGGTCAGCTGATTAGCAACCTTCTTTCCATCTGCTGCTGTAATTCCCCTTTGCCTGAAAACCTGTCTATTCACAGTTTCTTATGATCAGGACATGAGTTTTAGGGGACCATTCTGCCCAAAACATAGTAACAAAAAGATTAGTCACAATGACATTTATTGAGTAACTTCTGTATACAAGAACCACTACATAGAATGATTCATTTAATCCTTAGAATAGCCCAATCAGGTGGGCATTGTAGTCACCATTTTACAGACGAGAGAGCTGCATACTCAGCAGACTTGTGTTTAGAGTCACAGAGCCAATGAAAGGGAAAAATAGATTCAAATCCAGTTCCTTTCGATTCTACAACTCCCAATTTATCTCAAAACATCTACCTCTCTCCCATTATATCTTTCATTCCTTATTTTTCTATAGATGTCATTGCTTCTTTTTGATAACCAAAGCCACATAATTATCTCCTTTTAAAATAATTTTTACTTTGTTGATGTTGGCAAAAAATAAAGTTATATTTTGTGAAAAATGGAAATTACAGGAAATTCCAATTCCAGTGACCATAAGTCATGTTTTGCTGAAATACAAGTGTGCTTGTTTGTTTATATGTCTGTGGCTGCCTACGTATGGCCCCTTCCTTTTCCCTCCAGTCACAGAGAAAAGCATTCCCTTGGCTCCAAAGGTAAGTAATGGAAGCAAACGTTCTACTATCAGCCCTCTCAGATTCCCCTGAAAGGCTCTCCAAATAGTGAGTATACGGGCCAATATTACTTCACAGAGTAGAACACAGATCTTTTTGAAAATCTCAGACCCCAGGGTCCAGAAGAAGCACCTGGCCAGGACTAGATGGCTCTGTTTGCTTTTTTAGGGACACAGAGATTTGGAGACAGAGAATTTTGAGCTGGGAGAAAACTCAAACATGATCAAATTCATCCTCTTTTTTTTTCTCTTCTGGATAATAAAAAAGAAACCCAAAGGAAATGCTTGGGCTTGGGTTGCCCAGAGTGATTTATAGCAAGGATCTAACTGCTGACCTACACTCCAGGTAGTATCCCTCTCAGCTTAGGCTCTTTCTTCCACACCCTCTAAACAAATTTGGCCCACCATCTGTTTTTTTGTTTTTACAACCTGTGAACTAAGAATTGCCTTCAGCCACCCTCACCACCTGTGCCACAGACCCGCCAGGCTGCACTGGGCTGAGGATGACACATCGTTGTGCGGAGAGACAGTGTTTCAATAACACACTGTATCCTGTGTATACCCCAGGCAAGAAAAAAAAATGTTTTTAATGGAAATCATATTGAATACCATCCCTGGAACCTTTCTCTAGTCTATGAGTGAGGAATGATCCAGACTTTGTCTTTAGAGAGAACTGTCTGCTCCAGCCAAGGACAGTGTGAAGGATCTTTTATTTATAATCTCACTTAATCTTCATAACAAAATTGAGTAATATTATACCCATTTTACAGATAAAGCAAAGAGACACAGAGAAGTTAACCCATTTGGTACCATCCAAGGGGTTGGTATCTATTTTTTTTTTCTTGAGGAAAACTAATCTTATCTCTATACAACACTCCCACTTTGACTACCCCCTGAATTTCCAGAATAAAAAAAATAGTGAACGAAAATATTTCAATTCAGTTTTTCATTGTTTCCACCTGTGGCTCAAAAAGAATGCTTAAATAACTAGGGCCTCTCTTGTATAAGTATCTTTTAGAACCAAGTAAGGAATACTGCATTGCAGTGTGAAACAATACCAAAACAAGAAAAATCCTGCACCCCTTCCCTGTCCCTATCCCCGTATTAACATCGGAAGGGGAGAAAGCTTCAGCTCACTCCCTGATAGCTGAAGTGAAGGAGGACCCTTCAGAACTGCAAATTAAATCTGAAGTATTTTGCCAGTTGACTCCCAATCGATTATTCCAAGTGTTTGTGATGCAGAGAATGTGATTTCTCCCAGGGACTCTGAAGAGTGGTGCTTAATTATTCATCATGAAATTGAATTTCAGGGCTCGTAATCATGTAACTGTTGAAAATGGAATTTGTCACTGCAACACGTTGAGAGGAAATAGAGGATTATTTAACATCTACTCATCTCACTTCAAGATCAGTTTAAAATTGGATGTGTTTTGTGATTTCACGATGGCAATGACACAAGGGCCATGTAAGCTAACCTGCTACACGTTTTCAGCTAATTTGATTGATTTAGGTCATTTTGTATCATGAATTGGAAAGGGTAGTACAGATTAGGGGATAGAGATTCAACCTTTTTCTTTCCTCCCCAAGGTTCGACTCCACAGAAATACAATTAACTTACTCTGAGCCATTCCTTGAGATGCTGAGAAAAATATTAGCTGGCAAATGAAGTCTCAGATAATAGGTGGGGAAAGACAGTAACTACATTAAATGCAAAAATGAAGTGGTTCCAAGTAGTTTTAATTATAGTTAAACAGAGGCAAAAAGATGCTTGTGAATTTAATACTATCAAAGATCACTGAAAGATCATTTTCATCAGAACACTTCAGTCTTGGGTTTGCATGTAAGCAGATGTAGGGTGGGCCATCTTACATCATTGTCTCCTAATGACCTGCCTGGACTCAAATGACCAAGAGACAGAAGATCATTTCTGCATGTTATTAAATAAAAAGAAGTTTAGTGTAACTGCACTGGAAGCGTTTTTATGTAATCACCAGTGAAACAAATAAAACATCAGGACAGTAAACAACAACAAAATAACTCCAAGAACAATAAAATAATAACTAATTTAAAGTCTGAAAACTGTCAAATGATCAATGGAAAAGTTAAAAATATCTAACCTAGGTCATATGATTTTTCATTATGTATGGTAATATGGTTCAACAAACAAAGTAGTTTTATAAAACAACAGCAAAAACCCATTTTGTTATCGAAGATATTCTGTGTGTTCCACGTAGCTTTAAAACTGACCTTAAAGAATAAATCAACTCAATTTTAGTTTAAATTAGATGCACAATTTTTTACATGGTGAGTGATGCCATGTGTGCTCTAGAATCCTGAGAATATCTCCAACCTTGTCTCGTGCTACTGTACCCTCCCCTTGCTCGCTTCTCTTTCCTGTTTCAGTTTTTCTCATGTTTCATGTTACCATTTTTTTCTTTTGCCTCACTTCTTTAAAATGTTTATTTATTTTGAGAGAGAGAGAGGGCACATATATGCATGTGCCTGAGCACATGCACACATGAACAGCGAAGGGACAGAGAGAGAGGGAGAGAGAGCATCCCAAACAGGCTCCATGTTACCAGCAGGGAGCTTGATGTGGGACTCAATCTCACGGACCATGAGATATTGACCTGAGCTGAAATCAAGCGTTGGTCACTTAACTGGCTGAGCCGCCCAGGTGCCTCTGCACCCACTTTTAAGCTTCTTCATATACAATTCCCAGAATCTGAAGAGTCCCACACCTTCTCTTCGTGTGGCTGGCTCCTTCCTTCTGGGTCCCAAAGTAAAAGTCACTGCTAGCAAACTCATTCCAGATAGCTTATCTAAATTGTACTCTTTCCTCCCTCCATCCAATTTTCTCCATTACTGCATCTTGCTAATGTCAGTTACAACATTATATTAAAAACACTTGTTGTACTTGTTAATAGCATTTATAACAATTTATAAATTACATGTGCATATATCTGATAACAAATACACTATCTTTTCTCTCAGTTAGATTAAGTTTCATAAACATTTTTGGCACTGAATTTTATCTATCAACGTCTACCCAGTACTTGATAAACAGGAAGTGTGTGAAGATTTGTTTAAGAAATGAAAGAGGTCAGCTACCTCTTCCTATCTCCGAGTCACTTCCTTCACATACATTCATGAGTAATTGGCTAAATTCATACATTTAGAAAGCAGTTCTGAACTTAGTAATCATATTCTGGAACATATATTAGAAGGTAGTATAATTAGATGATTTCTCTAAAATCTCAATTCATAGGTATTCCACTTTATTCTATAATATTTATAATATAATATAGATATAATATAATATATAAGTGATATAATACAACTCTACGATACAATCTTTATCAACAAAAAGCTTATAATTTTATTAGAGTAACACCTATACATATATAGGTTTGATAGATATTCAAGATCATCAAATCAACTGGTGGAATTATGAGAAAACTAAAAGTGATTGTCAAAGGATTTAAAAGAATTGAGGCAGATAGGGTTTTAATTTGGTTAAGCATAGGAGAAGCGGCCCAGAAATAATTATTTTAGATGAGGAATGGTTATGAAAGGAAAGAACAAAACACATGTAGCAAAAAGGGGCACAATGAGCCTAGGTTAGAGAATAGATGTTGGGAGATAGTCTGGGTAGCTTGGGTAGATAGTGTAGCCTAATGGAGGCATGTTAATGACAGATTGAGCTGTGTCAATGTAAGTTCTTGGTCAACAAGTTATCTTTGTAGATATAAGAAAGAAAAATGATTTGATAAAACCAGAGCTTTAGAAAAATCATAAAGCAGGACCTATTGGAGGACAAAATGTTATCTGTAGCAAGACAAATAATGAAGTAAATGAAGTAGTGTATAAAAGGTGGCAATAAAGATGAAGAGAAAGGAACCTTAAATATATGGAACGTTATTAGTAATTTCTTCTGCCCGAGAAAAAGGAAGTTGCATTATGCTGGAATAAATGAGAAGTTTTTTAAGAGACTTACAAATTGAAGATGTAATTTTTGTTAACTATGACAATACACTTCAGTAACAAGAAACACATTGACAGAAAAGTTTGTTCAATTTGAATAGCCAAACAGTACACTGGATTGATTTTCGACAGGCATTCCTCATGTATTCCCTCACTAAAGATTTTATCAGCTGGAACAAATGTGTAGTCACTTGACACTAAAAATAAAATAAATGAAACAAGGATTTGAATTAAAATTTCCTTGACCCAGAATGCATCAGCTTTATTTGCTATAAAGGACTTAAACATTTTTGGTCTGTGTATAACAGAAGCTTTCTTAGCTTGACATTATTCTTAGATGACATCTCGTACCTCTTTAATTTATACAAAGTTTTAAAAGTCTTTGAGAAGTTAAGCACATAGGTCTTTTTAATGGAGACAAGTTATGAGGGAACACAGTGCTCTTTTGAAAAATTAGAGCAAGACTCTGAATCTGTTTTTGCCCTTCGTATTGTCTGGTATTATAAGTTTTGACTCTATTTTAATCTTTTAGTATGTAAAAGACACTTGCATAAATAATCTTCAAGAAAAAGTGTTCTTGGGTCTTATGAAAAAAAAAGTCTGCTGCATCATCTTACAGGATCATAAAAAGTCACAGAAAGAAAAAACGCTCAGAAAGTAGTAGTCACTCTGTTCAGCAAAATCTCTTTTATTATCCATGAATTATAGACATTTAGATGTCTGCTTTTCACAACAGATCACTATCATCAGTAAAGCAAGTTGGTATACTCCTTTCAAAAATAATATGCTTGTGGGGAGCCTGGGTGGCTTAGTCGGTTAAGCGTCCGACTTTCACTTAGGTCACGATCTCGCGGTTTGTGGGTTCGAGCCCTGCATCGGGCTCTGTGCTGACTGCCAGCTCAGAGCCTGGAGCCTATTTCAGAGTCTGTGTCTCCCTCTCTCTCTGACCCTCCCCTGCTCACGCTGTCTCTCTCTCTCTCTCTCCTAGAAATTAATAAAAATATTTTAAAAAATAATAATAATAAGCTAGTATTTTTTCAATAACATGTATTGGCATTCCCCTATTATAAAGGCAATTCCTGTCCTCTGAAGTACATTTAAAAATACAGAAAACATAAAGAAGAAAATTAATTATGCTCTCATCATATAACTTAATAAATTGACCTCTATATAAATTAGAATCACACTACACATTCCTCTGTATAGCTTGCTTTTTCCACTTGATAATATATAAAAAACATTTGCCATGCTTTTGAACACAATCCTCAAACATTTTTAATGGCTGCCTACTGCATCTTGTATAGTTGAACCATGCATTATCTTACTAATCATCTATTGCTAGAAGAAATATGACATTTCTTTATCATAAAAGATTGCAATTGACATCCTTGTGCAAATCAGTGTGTAGTTCTCTTTCATTAAAGTGAATTTATAAGATTGAAATTACCAAGTCAAAAGGTATTGATGTTTTATTGACTTTCAGTATATTTTACCAAGTTGTCTTTCTATTATCCAAAAACTATAATGTCATCTCTGGCTAATATCTAGATAGTCACTCATTTGCGACTATGTCATATGGCACTGGAATTTTCATTGGCTTTGTCATGTTGTCCTTTGAGCTGGTGCTCAGTGAAAATTCTGCTGAGGACATGTACATACTCTGCAGTATGAATGTATCCTACTGTTCATTTTCCTGCCTGCCTCTAATGGAGAGACCCTATGGGATCATGAACAAGACGGTATTAAAGATGTCGTAAAGCACTAAGTTATCCAAGAACTGTTGGTCATATGTGTGTGTATTTATTAAAGATCCTTTTTGTTTAGATGTGAGGAATTGGGTGACTATGTTATTGATTGGTATGCACCAGTTTGCAACAGTGCACCATACTGATTGTTAAGAAACTGAAATAATTTCATCATTATTAGAAGTAGTTGCTACCCTGTGCCCAAGTGCTATGCCACCATTTGGGCAGTCCCGACCCCATGCTAGAATCAGGCAACCAAAGACTTGGTATCTGGTGCAGAGGTAGGCCTCCAGAATGCTAATCTAGAACCGTAGCCAGCATCTGGTCAACATCTACCTGTCCAGTTGAGAGTGTAAGTATTTTTCATAGAACTCCTGCCCATGGAAATAATTATTAAGGACATTTTATATCAGTTTAGGAAACACATAATAGTAACTTGTCCCACTTTGGCTGGTGATAAGGATGTTAAAAATAAAGAGAAAGAAAGTTAAGAGTGATTTAGGAAATAAAATCAATGGATGGACCAGACAGGGAGGTTGAGAGAGGATACTTTGTAATGACTACCACAGAAAGCTTCTCTCAATCGTTGACATTTAAGCTGAGCTCTGAATGAGGAGGGAGCATGAGGAAGAATATTTTGGGCAAAGGAAGAACAGTTATATAAAGGCTCTGAAGCAGGAAAGAGCTTGGCATGCTTGCAGACATCAAAGGAGAACAAGGCCGATGCATTCCAGAAAGTGGGGTGGGTAAGGGAGGCCGCTGGAAGAAGAAAAGGTCAGCAAAGTGGGGGGTAGGTACAGGCCTATGATGGCAAGAATGATTTTCCTTCTGAAGGGAAGGGCGGCACCTCTAGATGGCAGACAGTTTGGCCGAGGTGCAATAGGTCAATGACATTGCATTTGGTATCAGACATTGAAAGCATCCTAGAACCGCCTCCATTCTGCTGTGAAGTAGGAAACAAGATCATCTGTCCGGACCAAAAGAGGTCAAGATTTGCAAAAAAGTGAAGATCTGAGTTGCCATTTCTGAAAGCAGGAAAACATTCTAGCCAGAGTGATACAATAGCATTTGTAATCTTTAAATGAGCCAAAGATTCTCCAGATAATTTCTTCACTCCAATGACATGGATGTTCCCCACAGTGAGGAACGTAATTCCTAAAGAAATCACCTGCTTTAAAACTTATTCAAATAAATTATGAAATGATGGCCTTTGCTCTCCATATTGTGACACTTCCTAAGTAAAACTTCTGAACCTTGTTATTGTATATTTAAATGTTTTCCACCTGCAAATTTTAAATATGAAATTTACCTCAGTACAACCCCTCCTGATGATTTAATTTCATACATTTCATCCTACCTGTTTTCAGCAAAAATAATTGGAGCCAAATGTGTTCTGCGTCGTCACAGTCCCACATGTGCAGTTCTGTAATTAAGCATAATTAAAATCAGCCTCTTCTGTCTTATTTTATATTCCCATCCCACATGCTATATGTTTCTTGTTCCTATTAAAACGATGTAATTTTAATAAAAATCAACTTTGGTTCCTGTCGTATACTGCTATGATTTTATAGCTTTTAAATCCATTATTACTAGGTTCAGGCGCTCTGGTTATTAAGTTCTCCATATTTTCTCATAATAAAGCTTAAGGTAAGAAAAAGGAAATGACAATTCTAACCTTGTCTAGCCTTGAATAAGGAGACCCGGAGTAATATTGGTAGGACTTGTGCTGGAATGACTCTGGGTTTAAGTAAACAATTGGGTTACTTTTTCCATGAATTAGGAATGAAAGATGAATTTGTGTCAGGTGTACCTCTGATCCCTGACATTGCCTATGTATTCGGGGGCTCAGTCCAGTCTATGAGAGTCTTCTTCTTCTTTTTTTTTTTTTTAACTTTTTAATGTTTATTTATTTTCGAGAGACAGAGAGAGACAGAGCAAACAGGGGAGAGGCAGAGAGAGAGACACACACACAGAATTCAAAGGAGGCTTCAGGGTCTGAGCTGTCAGCGCAGAGCCCGATGGGGGCCCGAATCCAGGAGCCACGAGATCATGACCTGAGCCGAAGTCTGGCGCTTAACCAACTGAGCCACCCAGGCACCCTGAGAGCCTTCTAAATGAGCCCCAAACTCAGCTAGCCTCCAAGAAAGGAGAAAAAAAATCCAAGCAAGTAGTTTGCACCTATACTTGCTTGTTTGTTTTTTTGATGTTCATTGATTCTACATTTTAGTGTAATTAAAGCAGAGTATGTCAACCTTTGAAATGCACAGAATGGGTTACTGGAGTGCCTCAGTGCTGATCCCCTTCAGCCCTGGGGTAGTCTAGCTCCAACTGGAGCAGCTCAGAATTCTAGGCCAGTTGCTTCTGCTGTATGTATCCACCTCTATCCACAGTGAGCCACACAAATTTCACAATTTTCTATATACACCACGATATCAGAAGGATGGAAAGCACTGGTGTGGCACATGGGTAGCTCAGTTGGTTAAATGTCTGACTCTTGATTTGGGCTCAGGTCATGATCTCACAGTTTATGAGCTGGAGCCCTGAGTCAGGCTCTGTGCTGACAGTGCGGACCCTGCTTGGGATTCTCTGTCTCCTTCTCGCGCTGACCCTCCCCAGCTGGCATGTGCACACACTCTCTCTCCCAAATAAGTAAGTAAATGTTAAAAAATAACTTATTTATATCAGTGGTTCTTAAACTTTGATTCACATTGGACTCAACTGAGGAGCTTTTAAAAATTTTGATGCACAAACTATATACCAACCTACAGCAGGATTTCTGAGAGTGGACCTGAGAGTGGCTTGTGTAGTTATTAATACTAGAGGACAGATATGGCACGGTCCAACTGTTCTTTCATTGTAATTTATCTGCTGTGTAGCTAAATGTGGAAAATATGTGCATCTAAATATGATCCAGTTTTTACGGCTTAATACTGTTTTTCACTTAAATTCACAAAACAGGAGCAAAAATAGTTCTGATTTATCTGCCAAAGTAAAACCCAATCAACCCAAGTGGTAGACACAATAGCCTTTTATGATCGCTTTAGTGTGATGACTGTTGTTTCTGGCACGTGCCAATTAAGCAAAATGTAAAATGATAATTTTTTGTTAATTAGGTATTTTATTCCTATTGTTTATTAATCTTGCTGCTAATCAGGAAGGCCAAAGAAGGCCCTGGTTTGGATTAAGGAATGACACGAGCAAAAAATTTGTATTTTGCTTTGGGAGACTGCATACATGGCAAGGAACCTGAATGATGAGAAATTTGATTAAAACCATTGATCATTTTTTATTGAGGCTTTGAACACCTGAACAGGATACATGGCAGAAACAACCAAACCAAACAAGCAGAGTAACTAATGATCTGCAAAGACTGAATTGTGGAAAAAGAAATTTGACAAATTGAACCCTGAAACTCTGATTCTTCTTTACTGGAAACCCTTTGCTAAGACATTAAACTATGTCCCTTAATAGTCTGTATCACTTAGCTAGTATAATCACACTGAGGAATCTGTGACTGTTATTTCAGTCACAGAAGGAATTCTGTTTTTAAACCAAGTATTCTTAACTATTCAACACATTGGGTTTAGTGAGCACATAAACCTCCTGAATTTATTTATGCAATAGAATTTCGTGTTAATTTCCCTAGTGACTTTGGGTTAAGAGTTCATTGTTTTTCATTAGCTTCTCATAGAAGAAGTTGACCCAAAGGTATTGGGTGTCACATTTTAATGGTCCAAAAGTCATCATACTGACTTATGAGACTCCAGCATAGTATTTAAATTTAAATCCTCAAGGACTGAATTTGTCTACATCTGCCTTTTTTCCCATTTCCAAATTTAATAATAGTTTAAATTAATGTAATAAACATACTCCACTATCAGGAAACAAAATAAAAATAATAAACGTTGGTGCTGATCCTTTCTTTGGCTCTATTTTGGTAGAGAAATGTTGAGGGTCAGTAAATGTTCACTCTGATAGTGAAGTGATTAGCAAGGTCCCAGAATTCCTTTTGTGGCTTTCTTCAAAAGGAAGATACAGGCGCAGATGTGAGAAAGAAAAGGAAGAAAAAAAAAATACTCATGAGCCCACTAAAGACAAGCAATAAGAAGGGTGTTAGAGACTGGAAGACGAAATCTGAAAACAGGCAACAAAGCCCCAAACCATCCATTTCCGTTCTTTTGACTTGCTGTTTTTAATCCTTTTTGTTGGCTACAGCTGTGTTCTTTCCACAGATGAGCAATTGCATACTGTGGTTAATTTTAATTTAACCTGTGAATCATGGTGATTAAGAGATCTATAATCCAGGCAGGCTAATTAAGTGTCCTTTGTATGAGTTCTTGGAGTGGAGAAAAGCGTTGGGTATCTACCCATTAGCCATGTTTCGTGAGCCCTTGGCCCTTATCTCGCAATGATGACATTTCATTGGGTTTTATCTTCGAGGATCAATTTTACACCATGTCTCAGACCATGTGAGGTTTTTCAGAAACATCAATGCAGGTGGAGAAAAACATCTTATTGCACCATATTCTCGTTCTTGTTGAGGGCAGGAGGCTTTGTGCGCAACAAATAAGAGTGTCTGCAATACACATACCAAGGCTCATCTTTTTGAAGCATTATCGTTCATCATTGTCAGAGATGCTGAGGGGCCAGAGAGTCTTACTGTCAAGGTCTCATGCCCCTTGTGAGTTTTTCCAAATGTTTAGAAGACTAGTCACAGTGACGCTTAATGCAAGAGTAGGAAATATTTTTAATTTTTCTAAAATTGATTTTTTTGATTTAGAAAGGGAGATTTCTATATAAGCTGAGCTATATAGATTACAAACTATCCCTATATTTAGACATTTCTAATGCTTTATAACTCTTTTATACCTACACCCCACACACAGAGGAACTTGTGCAGAACGCATCCAAGGACTAAGTAATCCACATGTGTTATTAACATGCTAGGTTTTAGATATGTATGTATTAATTTTAATTTTTTGATGGTTAAAATGGTTTTCTTGTGATGAGAACCTTTAAGATTCACTCAATTAGCAACTTTCAAATATACATTACAGTACTGGATATTTAAATCAATAAAATACATATCCACTTGGAAACACTTCAAAGATTTGACCCACAAATCACCAGTTGACATTGAATTATTTGTCATGAATTTTTTCCTAAAACAGGCATCTGCCAACAGGGGTTGAGAAATTAAATTCATTCCTTGGATTTTTGTTCTACATTCTTGGATATTTCTTACACTTTTTGTCAAATTTTCTTTAGAATCTTGTTTTGGTAACATATTTTAAATGTCCAAGAGAGGTGTTTTTGTTTTGGTTTTTAATTTCTCTTTTTCTTCGTATCCTGTTCTTTATGGTGCAAAATATTTTTGAATCTCAGGGCGCCTGGGTGGCTCAGTAGGTTAAGCCTCCAACTTCGGCTCAGGTCATGATCTCATGGTTCGTGGGTTCGAGCCCCGCTTGGGCTCTGTGCTGACAGCTAGCTCAGAGCCTGGAGCCTGCTTCAGCTTCTATGTCTCCCTCTCTCTCTGACCCTCCCCTGCTCATGCTGTCTCTCTCTCTCTCTCTCTCTCTCTCTCAGAAATAAATAAAAAAATCATTTAAAAAAATTAAAAAAATATTTTTTAATCTCTTTCAGAATACGTATCTGTTTCTTAAGGTTATATATATTCCCCTGGTTATGAAAAAATATGTATTTTTGTTTTTTTTTAAATTTTTTTTTAATGTTTTATTTATTTCTAGGAGACAGAGAGAGAGACAGCGTGAGCAGGGGAGGGTCAGAGAGAGAGGGAGTCACAGACTCTGAAACAAGCTCCAGGCTCTGAGCTGGCAGTCAGCACAGAGCCCGACGCGGGGCTCGAACCCACGAACCGCGAGATCATGACCCAAGCGAAAGTGGGATGCTTAACCGACTAAGCCACCCAGGCGCCCCTGTATTTTTGTTTTCTTTTGAAATATTTGGTGAGGACTGGTAATTTATTTAACTTTTTTCCACTTTTTCCATTTATGTTTTTGTTTTTTTTTTTTTTAATTTAAGTTGGAGTTAGTTAACATACAGTGTAGTTTTGGCTTGTTAGGAAAGGAAATGGGGATGCTTTTTGGGATCTTTGCTTATATGAGTAGTTTATCACCTGTCAATTTTGTTTTAGGATTTGCAGACAAGATCCAGCCATTATGGGGTAAGCCTTACAAATACCAGAAAGTCTGCATGGGGCAGAAGCTTCGATGTGAATAGCACAAAAGTTTCCCTCATTCTCCCAAGACCAGGGTTCTACCTTACAAAAAAATAAAAATAAAAATAAAATGCTACCCATAGTTTACCTGGCAGAGGGAGATAATCAATGCCCACTAGAATTGACATTATAAGAGAAATTACCTGAAACTTAGGCAAAGCAAAAGAGATTATTAAATATTCTGTTAGTGTACTCCTGGGATTTGTATTTTATTGTCTGTGTTACTTTTATAATTCCTAGAAGAGAGGTTATTTTTTAGGTTTTTGTTTCATAGAAATGCAAATGGCTTGTGTCAAGTAGAAGAGATGCCCTAGAGACTGTAGTTTAACCAGCTTTATATCTACCCTAGCACCCTCACCCTGCTATGTTTTGTATTACATCACCTCTCTGTAATTTTATTGGTTCCTTCATTAATTGAGTTAAATATCTTTGACATGCGTTCATTTTACATTTATATGAGAGTCATGCTCTTACCTTCTTGAATATTATACTTTAATAGCTATTAAAACCTGATCAACTACAGATGTCCAGGAGCAAGTCTAAAATATGATTTGTTAATTCTCAACCAGGAAGTGCCCTCTAGAGGACTTGGCTGGACAGGAAGGAGGAGCGAAGTGTCTGTTGTAAGGTTTGGTTTTCCACTGCAGGACACTGAAGAGGGTTAAGGGAAACAGCCATCGGTTCTGGATTGGTTGCTCTTTCTGAGGCAGGACTGGCAGAAGTGGGATTAACGAGGCACTAGGTACTGTTAAGGTGAAAGAGACTTAGGCATTTAGTACCCCCAGTAGGAAATGAAAATTGTGAAATGGGTCAGGAGCATCATTGGTAAGAAAGCAGTGCTCAGTCAGAGAGGGAGTTGTTAGAGCATTTTACAATTGCTCTAATTTCTTCAGGGAAGCAATGTTTTCTGTTAAGTTTGCAGCTGGCTTTATCTGTTTTGTTTTCAGAGTGTGAATAATGCCCAGGTGCTCTTTGCTTTTTCTGTTTGAGTCAGTTTTCACTCTTTCAGTCCTGGATAGGTTTTTACTCTTTCATGACATCAGAAACATGGGAGATGGAAGGTGAGTTAGATGTTTCACACTACACCACCTCCACGTGCTCTTTCTTTTGAATCCCATTTCTCTCTGGTCACTTGTGTAGAATCCCATTCTTAAGTATAGAAGGGGGTCAGCAAACTTCTTGTGTAAAAAGTCAGATAGGAAATGTTTTGAAGGCCAAGTGGTATTGGTCACAACTACTTACCTCTGCCATCATACATGAAAGCACTGAAAAAAAAAAAAAAAAAAAACAAAAACCAAAAAAAACCCCAAAACCACAGCTATGAATAGATGTAAATAAAACTTCATTTACACAAGGAAACCATGGACTAGATTTGGCCCATGACCATGGTTGCCAATCCTGATCTAAAGTCCGTCTATGTTTCTGTCCAGGTGATCGACTCCTTTTTCATCACAGTCCCCACAACATCTTTCCTAAGCTGTGACTTCCTTTATTGACTTGTCCTTCAGAACTCCTGTTTGATTTGGATGTAGCGTGAACCTGTTGGAATCTATCACTTACTAGTTGTTCCCTCCTTTTTTCCATATAAAACTTTTATTACAATGAATAGCTCCTTTTTTTTCACCTCACTGTTCCATCTTTTCAATTTCCTTTATCATCTCTTTAGTATGGTCTCTTGTGTTCTATTTTTCATCTTGAACAGCAGACAGTATAAACAATTTTTAATGTTTATTTATTTTGAGAGAGAGAGAAAGCACACAGGAGATGGGCAGAGAGAAAGGGAGAGAGAAAGAGAATCTCAAGCAGGCCCCATGCTGTCAGCACAGAGCCCCATGCTGGGCTCAGTCTAATGAACCATGAGATCATGATCTGAGCCAAATCAAGAGTCAGTTGCTTAACCAAATAAACTACCCAGGCACCCCAGCAGTATAAAGACTTTTTCATAAAAATGAGTAAAAATAAAGTACTTACATTGCCCATTACGGTATGCCTAGAATGACTATTTTATCATCTGTCAGCATTTCTGAAGGTTGCAAATTTGCATATGACTGTATTTTTTAATAATACAGGCACAGTTTACCATCTAATAGAGCTTCATACCCCAGAAAGCTAGGAGGAATCTACAGACCAGTTTAATAGAATAATACATCAAACCATAACATTAATGAGTAAATACATATTTAATCAACTCTGGCAAAGTTAAAGTGAGGTGACACCACACAAGAGACTTGATTCTGACAGACTAACTAATTTATCATCTACATAGAAAATGTTTTAGATCAGATATTTCTGTTTGGCTTTCAATTACCATCTTGCCTTTTCTTTAGATTATTTCATGAAGGTACAAGATGCCAAGTGGAGATCAACTTTTGAATTTTATAAGTAGCAGCCCATTAATTTTCTAAAGAGCTTTTGGAAAAATTCAGATTGGAAAGCATGTCTGGGGTCTGAGGCCAAGGTGGGGATCTGCTATTCTTATTAACACCTCTCTTCTCTGACAACCATCTGTGGGAAGAGCTGAGTTTTCAAACTAGACTGCAATATACTTAACTCACCGGATGCATGGATTGTTGCAAGCTTCCTCAGAAACCAAGCCACTATCAGAACTGGGAGACTAGACTTGCCTCCAGAAGGAGAAACGGAGAGGATCCTTGGCTCTCCACAACAATGCATGGGACACATAGTGCAAGAGATTGTGAAAAGCTCTTAGTTTTGAAACACATTAATGTTATCTACTTCTAAAAGAATCTAATAGATATTAAGCCATCACCAGTAAGATTAGCTCTTTCAACCTTATAGTAAATGATGGGATGGAAAGAGAAACAAGGATTCCCTTCTGTATTCTTCCTATTGTGGAGAGAAATACGGATGTCTTTGCTTATGAGAAAAGAAGGTGGAGCTAAGAAGAAAAGAACTCTTCCCTCCCTCCCCCAAAAAAGTTAAAGAAAACCGGATTATACTATTATATAAATGCAACTAACATTCTATTAAATGTGTCACTTAATCTAGAATACCGATAACATCATGTCAAAATCTTTTTTTTTTTAACCTTGAACTATGTGGAAGGTTTCACAAAGGAAAGTAAACTTGAGGATTATAAGTAAGGAACTAAATACCTAGTGGAGTTAAACCACTTGTAAACTAGTTAACAATATGCATATCTTGATGGTATGAATTTATAGGGCTCATCATTTTAGAGCTGGCAAATGGCAGCCTCGAGTCACATACATAGAACCTTCGAGATCTCTTCTTCAACAGATAGTAATTAGGTGTGGACTCCGGCAGCCTGCAGCTGAGGCTTTGTCGTATGGTGAAGGATGCTCATACACCACAGTGTGACTCACATAAGGTAAAAAGTAAAATGAATCACCTTGGCTCCTTTGCCCTTATTTTGAAAAAGAAAAAAACATAGGAACAAGCTTCTACTTGGGTTAAAATTGAAAGGGAGCATCTGAAGTGCCCTGATAAAAGCAGCATCTTAAAGAAGATTAGCTTTGTGAATGTGGTCAAGATCTAATCCAAAATTACAAAGACTTTATCAAGAGCCAGTCAAACCTTTACTCACACTTGTCTTCACTGAATGAGGTTTGCATCATACAGCAACTCTGTTATGTGTACAATGTGTTACATTCGCCAAGATATTCTTTCAGGTGTAAACGTAAGCAAAGAGCAAAATACTTGAACTCTCATTACTCAAACTGTAATTATCGATGTGAGGTAAGACCCAAGTATGCCATTTCTTTGTGCAAACTATTTGATCCATCATTTCTGAAATGGTATTTATCCTGTTTGTCCATGGCAAGTTGACCATGAGTTGCTATCCAAGATTCACAGCCTCCAGCCCCTGTCATTGTAGCAACTTGGATGTTATCAAAGGAAATAATTCATTAGATTAAAAACTAAAGTGTTCTACAAGATAACTTTTCATATTAAAAATTTTAAAGGAACAGCAAAATCACAACTCTCATAC
Source organism: Hyaena hyaena (assembly GCF_003009895.1). Taxonomy (NCBI): domain Eukaryota; kingdom Metazoa; phylum Chordata; class Mammalia; order Carnivora; family Hyaenidae; genus Hyaena; species Hyaena hyaena. The sequence goes on from NW_024081324.1 coordinate 395,126, forward strand.
AAATACAAAGGAACATAGGTCAGAGACTCTTTTTAAGGTATGAGTTAGTGAAGGAATCAGAAAAGGCATTAAAAACTGGTTCAAGGACAAGTGAAAGACATGATGCATACACAGGCAAGAAAGCAAGGCCGAAACGAATTGTTAATAGATACAAAACTGACTTCTTTTCCAGTGGTTGTGAGAATCAATACATCTCCACTGGAAAAAGGCATTTGCATATTTTTGGATAGGAATAATTTGTATTAACATCAGTTTCTACATCTTCCTGATTTATAAAATAAATAAAATGACAATGAAATGCACACACCACTCTAGATCCAGCTAATCTGGAAAAGTGTGCTGGATAGCACCTAGTTCCATAGAATATGCTATTTTTTTGTTTCTTTTTATTTCCTAATCTGCACAAACAAGACTAAATTCAGATTTCCATTCAACAAAACTACTAAACAGAATATTACGTACATATTTAATAGAACCAGGAACGTTTTATCTTATTCTACTTTGTGTGTATAGACAATACACCCAAAGTTAGCTAGAACAGTTTACTTTGTAAATACTGAGGAAGCAGAAGTCTATTTTTCATTGACTTCTTACTATTTCATGACTTCTGATACATTTAGTCAACAGATCTGCTCCTGTTGATTCTTCCTTTGTAAGTTCTCTTATATCTGATTGTCATTTTTCAATTCCATTATTACCACTTTAGTCCAACCATTTAGGGAATAAATCACTATACAGTTGACTTAGGGTACCAATGGGTCTCTCTTTTTTGAATCTCTTTTTACTGTGTTGGGTGCAATATTGATAAATTGGCAACTACCATTTTCACATGACTGCCCAATCCAAAATCTGTTCATGTCTCCAGACTTCTTAGCTTTACATTTGAGGGTAATTGCTTATTGAAAAAGCAACTATAAGATAGATGAGCCACTGTAAGTCCCTTTTTAAACAAATCAGTGGATAACCTAACTAAGAGCAATAAAATCTGATTTATGGTTGGTAACATGCAGATAGATAAAGTGGTTTGGAAAACTGTAATTCCTCTCCAAAAGAGCATTAGAGGCTGCTAGATCCAACTTTCTTTTTCTTTTTTAAGAGAAAGGAGTGACTTTGGAAAGAGATTTCAAGAGTCACTGAAGTGCCGAAACTCTGTCTTGTGTTGACTGTGACACAAGATAGTGCAGCTTCAGAGCCATGCAAAAGACTTTACTTAGAGCTTTGGTCCATCTCTTATTCTAATCAAAGTATTTAGCTACTCTGTGCAACATTTCTTCTTTTGTAAAATGGAGGAACATGAAAAAAAATCCATTTACTTTACAGGATTATTATAAGAATCACTGGAGAGTGTACATATCAAGACAATTGATAAAATATTTAAAAACCAATAGCATTAAATGCAATAGTGCTGGCTTTTTCCAAGCCTCTTCCACATAATTTATTTTTCAGTGCATAGACTTTGCAATTACTCGTGATAGAAACTGGTGATAATACACCAGAAAGTACACTAAGTTGAAATCCATTCTGACATTTGCTTTCAAGGATGAACACACAGTTGCCTTGTTCCCTACCTTCCCCCTCAGGGAATAAAAATTACATCAGTGAAAAGCCTAGGATTCCCATGCACTTGGGTGTACCAGTTGATAAAAAGTTCAATGTAAATGTTTTCATCAGCTTCTTGCAATTCTACTGAAAGTAACACTGGATTTTGCATACTTGAATTCATTTATAAAAATATTCCAACAGAAATAATATGCCAATAGTTGAAGAAAATTATATAGAATGTAACAAAGGAAATTTTTAAAAATTCATTAATTTAGGCCCATCAATTCAAGATCCCTACAATGACTATTCAAAAAACAATATTTCACCATCTTCAACTATATATCTTATTTAATCTAAGTGAATAAAATGGTACCAAAATATGAAAGAAGACAATTGACATTTTATTAACCGTCTACCATGTGTCAGGCACAGTCTTGAATTTCCCTGTGCTGGGTTAAACTTCGTGGAGATGCCTTACTGAGCTCATACAAATTCCTGTGAACGAGAACATCATTAATTATTTGGAGGCCTCACAAAGCACATTTTGACACAAGAATTTGTGGAGAGGTAGTTTAATTTGGAAATGAATCCAGCAAGCACTCTGAATGAGTATGGAATTGAGACAAGGAAGGAAAGACGGCCATAAAGAGTGCCTAGTTAGGGGTGCTTGGGTGGCTCAGTCAGTTAAGTGTCCAACTGCAGCTCAGGTCATGATCTCATGGTTCGTGGGTTCGAGCTCTGTGTTGGGCTCTGTGCTGACAGCTAGCTCAGAGCCTGGAACCTGCTTCTGATTCTGTGTTTCCCTCTCTCTCTGACCGTCCCCTGCTCACGCTGCCTCTCTCTCTCTCTCAGAAATAAAAAAAACATTTTAAAAATTAAAAAATAAAAAAGAGTACCTAGTGAGAAGGTTTTCTTTGTGGACAGCACAGGAAAAATCCTGTTTGCAGCCCTCTGAGAGGCTATACAAAACATGTCTTAGAATTTTTCCACTGAGAGGTAAGCTGGGAAGGTAAGAGGAAATTCACATATTCATCCACCAACTAACTCCTGCTCCTCACTGGTTAAGGATTTCTATTGAGGCATTAACCCTTCAGAACATCCAATCTGTCCACAGAAGTGTTAAGCATGCGTGATGCCAGAGACTATCCTTGGGCACAGAGACAGAGAAAGTCATTGTCCTATAAGGGGACCATCTGCAGAAGTAGACTATGGGGACATGGGTGGGGCATTTCTGCATATTAAATTAGTGAAACATGTCATTATGCTAATCATTGAGGGGACACCAAAAAAAAAAAAAAAAAGCCTAATGCATTTTTTTACAAGTTGAGTATATTTTTAGTGTATAGACCTGGGTACTAGGAGTACAGTAAATTATAATAAAATACAATCTGTGCCCATAGGAAGCTTATAACAGCATTGGAAGTATATGATAGCATTCTAAGATAAAAGTTGTAGAATGAAAGAAATTTGAAGTAGATGAAGTAGTATAATAGCACTGGAAGCATACAATAGCATTCTAAGATAAAAGATGTAGAAATTTAGAGTAGATGGAGTCCTGGCTGAGAGCCTCTTAGAAAAGTAAACATAAGTTGAAGTTAGCATTGAAGTATTTAATAGTATTCATATAGGAAGAAGGATGAAAAAAAGATATTTTGAGCAAATAGAATAATCTTAGCAGACATACTGAAGGGAGGTTTTAAAAATGAATTTGTTGCAGTATTGAAGACAAAAGACAGGAGATGTGAGAACTGCTGTGTGTTGTTCAGTCATCTGTTACTGATGTGTTGAAAGCCTGGACTAAGATGGTAGCAATGGCATGGAGCCAAGGGACTGTGGCACTTATTACCCGGTAACTCACTTTTCACCTAGTTCAATCTCATGCAGCATCCTTTTCAAAACCAAAGAAGCTGGATGCCTTAAAATTACATTTCAGACTTCCTTCCAGGTACAATGCCACATGTGATCTTGATAAATATAATGGAACATCCAAATATGGCTGATAGTCAAACTTACCTCCGTGAAAAATTATTCTTGGGTTCATATCCACACTTAACCCATTCTGCCTATAGTTTTTCAAGCCATTTAGTTGGATTCACTTATCCCCTGACTTTCAGGATGAATTTGGGCATTTTAGGCTAAGATCAGATAGTAAGCAATACCAGAAATCTTCCTTCCAGCATGAGGTTACAGTATAGCCCAGGAACAAAGGTAACATAAGATAACACATTAGAAACACGAGCATACACTTGGCCCTCAAGAAATGTCAATTTCCTTCCTCTCTTGTTCTCTGTCCATTCCCAATCCATTTGGGAAGTCCCACTGCTGATCTCTCTCCCTCCAATCTCTTAGACTCTCTCCTTCTAGCGTCCACCAGTAATAAACCTCTGTGCTGCAGTGAAGTCTTTATAACTATCTCTGATGCTGTGACCTAGTCTTATCAATCTACTTTGTCCACCATGACACAACCCTGCCTTGTAATACTTTTTTTTTTTTTAAACACATCAGCATCTGTGGTGAGGGGATCTTTCACTAACTCACTAAATTGATACCTTTGGAAAAGTAAGAATTTGTTTCATTGTGGAAAGTTTGGGATTGATACTGTTCTCCTAAAATGCATTTCAAGCCTAATTGTACATACATGATTAACATATGTCCAATTTTCAGGAATTGTTTTCTCCTTCCTTTGCGTCTATTTTAGGTTTTCTACAGGGTAAAAACACTAGCAAATCAATTTTATTTAAATGGGTGGAGCAATAGGGAGAGGGATAAGCAAGATCTACAGTAAACTTCAAGGTGTGCTGATTTTTTGTTTTAGTGTTGGCTTGATTTAAGTCATAATACTAGATCTTTAAACCAATAAGTATGGCAGCAGGACAAAGAGATAAAATTTGAAGAAGCATGTGATATAATTGTAGAAAAAATATAGGACCATACCACCCATTTGAAACTGCTTATTTTAGGCCTCTTTGATATATGTATACATATATATTATTAATTATATTAATTATTAATATATTTGTATATATATGTTGTAGTGTATATATATGCTATATATACACCATGTATGTTTTAGTGTGTATATTATTGCATATATATCATACATGCATTATATAGACTCTACTATACTATTGTATATACTAATATTATATACATACATTGTATGTACGTACATATTATACATCTATATTAATGTAAGAAAAGGCTAGGATTATTTTCTAGATTCATCATAGTAAATCCATCTCCTTAGGTGATAATTGTTCCTTTTTCTATAGAAATGATATGATTTGAAACTTGACTAAGATCCCACTGGGAGGCAAGGCGAGCAGAAATGAGGAAAGTACTGGGGGCAGTACATCAGAAGATAGTCTTTTAAAGGTCCCAAGGGGAAAATAACAGCTAGAGGAGATATCTTAGCCAGAGAAGGACAAATGAAGTGTGACTTGAGCTTTAGCAACTATCACAAAGACACCAAATCCCATGATAACACCTGCCAATCTTAAGTCCTGTCAGTGTGATTTAAACTTGGCTGCAGAATTGCATAGCACAGTGCTTTTCTTCTCCAAGCTGGATCCCAGACATTTTGATTCCAACAGCCTGAGGACAGGGTACCAGTACTTTAGAAAATCTCTACACATGATGCTAATGTGTTACTATGTTTGGGAAATGTTGATATAATAAGGCCTTGTCTGAGTGGAGGTGAATACATTTTAAAAGATTTAGAAGGGAGAGCCTGCCATTAGCTACAATGACCATCATTCCATATCCTCCCATAGCCAGCACTGTGTGTTTGTTCATGAGTTATAAATGCAAAGGAACAAAACGGTCAGAGTTTGTCTTAGGCTCACACATTGTCACAAAATATGCCTTTTTTCACTGTCCTTGAGAAAGAATATATATGTAATAGCTCTCTTTATGTAGCCTATTTTGCACAATTAAATGTATATATGTGTGCATGTGTACATACATGTGTATGAGTACACATATATAAACATTATAATTTGGCAAGTTGGAGATCTGTTTTGATACACTAATTTTAGTTTGAGGACATACCCCTAAGATAATTCTGACCTGAAAATATGCTGATGTTTTTCTTGTTTTACTTCTATGTCATCACAGCTAAGTGGAAAAGTGCAGGCAGTGCTCTGAGCATCCCACTGAATTGCAGACGCTACTTTCTTACCCACTTGCTCCCCCATTTGCTGAAACAGTCTTGCCAAAACATGCACAAGTATTACAAGGGGTCACGGATTTGCAAAGGTGGCCAGTGGAAAGTCAGGGGTCTGGTATCGGTATATTATCTGTTCTCCTATTTTTCTTGTCTCAGTTTCCATGTAAGCAAAACATTTTCTGTACTGACATCAATCTAGTTCATCATGTGTATTTCCCAGAAGGTGACTTCATATGCTCCAGTGGGACTGTGGAGGACATTTTTCTTGAGAATTAGGTCAAATTCTGTGTAGATCCAGGCAAGATGGGAAGGGGAGGCTGGGAAGGCTGATACAAGTCACAACAAAGATTGCAGATTTTTATTTGTTTTGCTCTACTAATTTTTATTTTTTATTTTAATTTTTTTAATGTTTCATTTATTTCTGAGAGAGAGATGCATGAGCAGGGGAGGGTCAGATAGAGAGGGAGATACAGAATCTGAAACAGGCTCCAGGCTCTGAGCTAGCTGTCAGCACACAGCCTGATGCGGGGCTTGAACCCATGAACCATGAGATCATGACCTGAGCCGAAGTTGGACACTTAACCGACTGAGCCACTCAGGCACCCCCTTTTTATTTTATAAAGAGAGAGAGAGCACAAGCAGTGGAGAGGGGCAGAGACGGGGGTGGGGGAGGTTGTGGAGAGGGAGAGAGAGAGAGAAAGAGAGAGAGAGAATCTCAAGCAGGGGCCTGATCCCACGACCCTGGGATCATGACCTGAGCCAAAATCAAGAGTCGGATGCTCAACACAACCAACTGAGCCACCCAGGTGCCCCTGTTTTGCTCTACTATTGATATTCCTTTGAATAAATGCATTGCATTTTCCTCTGACTCTTCATTAGCTTTTAGACTAGAACACATATTATTACTAATAACTATGTTCTCTCTGGTGGCCACCATTTTAATTAGTCTGAACTGTACTTGATTATAATTTGCATCAGGTATTATAGGATCATCTTAACATTTTCAGTCTCTCTGTTGTCTCTTTATTTTCTGTTTGTATCAAAGTCAGAATCATTCCGCCCTGGAAACACCTTAACCAAGTCTGTTTGCTCTATTTAAGAAAAATTTAATTACTGATATTCTGGAACATACTCTTTGTTAGATTTTCCAGAGTATAAATTTCTAGGTCACCGTCATAAGAAATCTGAAATGTCCACCATTTTATGTGTTCATAGGAAGGTTTACTATAACATGCTAAGGTTTCTGTCCTGTACTCCTTATTGCTGTCTATCACATAATAAGGTTCCTTCAGACAGTGGCAATTCTGTGGCAGTCCACTCACTTAAAATTTTACCGATGGAGGTAAGACACACCACTGTGATAATATGTGAAAAATTATAGTAATTTTTTTTAAATGGACTATTGGATTTAACTTTGTGCTCTTACATGAAAACTTCTATATTACTCTTCAGGAATTCTACTTCCAATTCTCAGAGTTCTGATTGTGAGTATTCATCATTGCCTTAGATCATTTTTACTCTTCTCAATTCATTTTATTCCATCTGGATTTCATGTTAGACCTTGCAAAGATAGCACAAATAGATTTAGTATTTACAGCATTCCTAACAGAAATGAACTTTTTAGGATTTCCTTCATCAAGGGGTAGTTTAGCTCATAAATAATAGTGAGAAATCATCCTGTATTTCTACTTTAGAGTGAACGTCCTCTCATAAAATCACAGAATGCAATACTCATGGGGCACTATCATCTTTCTACATACTGAGGTTTGCTTCAGGGATTCTTTAAAGATAGCCACTTAGAATTTTAGAAATAGTGTGTGGTTAGGTATAAAATATAGCTCGGCTCCTAGCCCTACTACTTTCTCTCTGTGATCCTGATCTATAGAGCAGTTGGGGCTCTGTTTTCTTACTCATATAATAGGAGAAATAGTGAATACCTTGCAGGTATGTTCTGTGGATTAAAATAGTGTCTGACTTACAAGAAGGACACAAGTGATGATAGGCAGTGCAGCATGAGGTCTTTGGTTCTGAACACTTTACTATCTTTTCCAGCATTGGGTTCTACTGTGCTTGATTCTTCTGGCTTGTTATAAAAAATGTCCAACATTTTTTTGGAAAAAGGTCCTCTTCCATGCCTTTTCATTTCCCTTCTTCACCAATGATGAACTCTTCGAAACATTTTATGATATTTTCATACATATTTTTTAAGAAAGTTATTTTATCCAAATTACTTTATGACTTTGAGGTATTTTCCTTGAATGTTGATTTATTTCAAAAGAAGCAGTTACTTGGGTGTAAGCCTTTGAAATACAATATTAATACTGAACCATGATAGAGTAAGCCATTTTTAAAGTCTAGTTTTAAAAGCATAGTTTTAAAGGTAATGAAGTATCTTCATTGTCTTGCCATCTGGATTATAAATGATGCCCTGGAATCATAAGGACAATGGCTTCCAAATACATAGGTTCAAGTGACCCTATGCCATCTGCATATGATGTCCATTAAGATGTAAATTTTGTTCCCTGTAATATACACCTATTTATGACAACAACTAGCTTGGCATATCACAGGCGGTAAGTATATTGCAAATAGTTGCTGATGGACCTTTCTATTTGCATATAAATTATCAAGTGAGTGAGCAATTTAGCTATAGTTTTCTGCTACCAGTGTAACTTAAATCGTTTTCACAGTGTTTTGATTATATGTTTACATGAGCCACTTCCAGCTCTGAAAAAACATTATCAAATATAACAAAACAACACAGGAGAAATTTAGCCAAAGATAATTACACGTGGAATGTGATGAGATTCTCTGACGCTCATGCTGGTGTCAGAGTGATAACTTTCATTATGGTTCCATCTACATATGGTCCCAGAGCACCAGGACAAAGAAAAACCCACTGGAAAGGAAATAGGCAAAAGCCGAGTCTGTGTACAAACTAAAAGAGGGCAATGTGTTCCTGTCTGAGAGGTAATTAAGACTGTAGTTTCCAAGTATAGAAGTCATTACTATATGCATCATGAAATAATGCTTGAAAGCATTTGTATTTTTTTAATGTTTATTTATTTTTGAGAGAAAGAGAGAGAAAGCATGAGCAGGGGAGGGGCAGAGAGTGAGAGACAGAGGGAGACACAGAATCTGAAGCAGGCTCCAGGCTCTGAGCTGTCAGCACAGTGCCCGACATGGGGCTCAAGCTCGTAAACCACGAGATCGTGACCTGAGCTGAAGCTGGACGCTTAAGTGACTGAGCCACTCAGATGACCCAAAAGCATTTGTATTTTAAATGGACACCTCTTTAAGTTAACAACATGGTAGTGTTTTAGTTGAAAAGCATACTTGTATACCAAAAAGTTTAGAGAAGCATCTTTACACTTAGATAAATTACATTCTTTGTGAGTTGAGCCAAAAGCTGATTTTTTACCAAATAATACTATTTACCTAGATTTTTTTAGCAGAGTATTTTTGTCATAAAATCAGAATGGTATTCAGATAAATTGCTTTCTTAATATTTGTTACATGTATAAGAATAACACAATTACATAAACATTCGAGTTGAATCAGAAAAACAATTTTCCAATTAACCTCATGCCGAATGTAATTACAAGGTGAATATTCAAAACTAACTGAGATGGCCATTTACAAATTATAATTGCTTTTATCTTGAGAGTGAAAGAAGCTACGTTTGTACTATTTAATGTTATGGTAGCTTTCCAGTGCTCTGAAGCTTAATCATAATGCTAAAAGTAAGCTTTGATTAAGTAGTAGTTTCTTTCATTATAACCAATTTCTTTTTCGTTAAGCATTTTTTATGAGGTTTATTTTTGAGAGTCTAGCCTTTCTCATGTAAACTCTGCTACTGTCCATACTTTGAACAAAATTAGACTGCTTAGAGCCTGAATCTGTTGTTATAGAGAGACTCATTATACTCATGCTATATACAACAACCTTACATTTATGGTATTCTTTTCTGATCTTCTTGCAGATACATACAGTTCATGCAAAATTATACTGCTTGCTGTATTTAACTCATAAATGGGGAAATAATCTTTTTCTGTAAATCATACTCAATACTTTTGGAAAAATAATAAAATGGATGTTGCTTTTAATATTTTTTAATGTTTGTTTATTTTTGAGAGAGAGAGCATGAGCAGGAGATGGACAGAGAGAGGGGGAGGCATAGAATCCAAAGCAGGCTTCAGACATTGAACTGTCAGCGGAGAGCCCGATGTAGGGCTTGAACCCACAAACCATGAGATCATAACCTGAACCAAAGTCGGAAGCTTAGCAGACTGAGCCATCGGGTGCCCTAAATGGAAGTTGTTTTTAGATCTTTTTTTTTTACAAATTAGGTCATATCAGAGAGGCTAAATAATTTGCCAAAATGACGCACCTAGAAAGTGGCAGAGCTAGAACAAAGAACTCCCTGAGTAAGCAACACCAAGAGAAGAGAGTGTTTCGGAGAGACTGACCTAATGTATTGAAAGCTTTGAGATGTTAGAGAAGATAAGGCCAAGAAAATCCTATTGGTACAGGTACGGTGGAGGAGAGTTTTAGAAGGTTGGTGGGGGTGGACCCTGGATTAAAATGGGTTGGAGAGAAACTGAAGGTTGGGGCAACATGTCAAGTGCAAACACATTTCAACGAGAGTGACTAGGAGGTGTAAGGATCTTGAAATAAAGAACATCAAAGTGGAGCAACAGAGAAACCCTTTATTTGTAGCCTTCTGACAGTTAGCAAATTCTATGTTCCAGGCACTTGGACTGGTCTGAAATAAGCAGGTACAAGGACATGAGAACGTGATGTGAGGGAAAGCAAATGTTCTGTTTGCACTTCTCTGAAGTGGATGGCCTAAGGATCAGCAAGAGTGTAAAAGGACATTCTGTGAGTTTGAGTTTAGCAAGGACAACGAACAGTTCAGCAACCTGAGAGAGTACATTCTTACTTTTCACTTCAGCAATAAAAACTAAAGGCTAGGGGTCTGCAGTTCTTAGCGTTGGGGCCTGCAAAAAACATAAATGAAGCTATAGCTGGAGGGACATTTAAAGGTGAGACCATCAGAAGTAAAAGATACCCAAGGGAGAAAACATAGACCAATGATGCAGGGAGAAAAGGGCTAAGTAAGAAGTGGAGACTTTCAGGGGCGCCTGGGTGGCTCAGTCGGTTAAGTGTCCAACTTCGGCTCAGGTCATGATCGCACGGTTCGTGGGTTCGAGCCCCATGTTGGGCTCTGTGCTGACAGCTCAGAGCCTGGAGCCTGTTTCGGATTCTGTGTCTCCCTCTGTCTCTGCCCCTCCCCCACTCATGTTCTGTCTCTCTCTCTCTGTCTCAAAAATAAATAAACTATAAAAAATTTTTAAAAAAACAGAAGTGGAGACTTTCAGGTGTCAAGAAGAGATGAAATCCAGAATACTGAGAAGGAGGAGGCCAGGTTTTTTCCATACTTACTGTAAGATGGACAAGACAGCAAAGGACCTACTGGGAGCCAAAGTTGTTTGTTTGTTTGTTTGTTTGTTTTTTAAAGTAGAGGATCCAGAATTTGGATTATTTTTTCTCAAATCTCTTCAAACCCCTATAATTTATGATTCTATGCTAACAAATTGTCTCCTCAGAAATTGTAAAACTTTTTAAGTCTTCTTCCCTATGTTTGTAGCTATTTTTCAAGCCCTACTTAAAAGCTCACAAAGTCTTTCTGACTTCAAGGCTGGAAGTAAGACTTCACCACTAGCTTTGTTACCTTGGGCATGTAACTCCGCCCCAGTTTCCACTAGTAAAACAAACACCTACTTCACAGGATTGTTGTAATAGATCGTCTTATTAAAGTAATAAGATTATCCTAAATAAGATCAAAATAATAAGATTATCTCAAGTAAGATAATTGGCCTACTTGTGATAGTGCCTAGCAAATACTATGTCCAAAATGTTAGAGACTATTACTATTTTTATACCCAGGTAAAGCCTATGTAGGTTTCATTTTGCTGACTGAGCACCTAGAACATTCCTTGACCATTTGACAAGTTATTACGTTCTCAAAGATATTTATTTAGGGAGTTAGTGAAAAATTCCTTCACCACAGATGCTGACGTGTTAAAAGATAAGTATTACAAGGCAGGATGTGTGTCATGGTGAAGAAAGTAGAATGATAAGACTAGGTCTCAGCATCAAAGATAGTTATAAAGTCTTTGATGCAGAACAGTGGCTCATTACTGTGGAGCTAGAAGAAGAGAGTCTAAGAGATTGGAGGGAGAGAGATCAGCAATGGGACTCCCCAAATGGACTGGGAGTGGAGTGAGATCAAGACAGGAAGGAAACTGACATTTCTTGAGGGCCAAGTATATGCTGATGTTTCTGATGTGTTACCTTATGTTAACTTTGTTCCCAGGCTGTAATATAGCCTTACACATGAGGGATGATTTCTGGTATTGCTTACCATCTGAACCCCAGTGTACAGTGCCTGGTATATGGTAGACCCTCAATAAATGAGTAAATGAAATTGATAAGTACACACTGGCATGCATGTCTATTCATGCCTGTGAACTAAAAAAGATGTTTTAAAACTCTTTTCACTCTTTTCATAGTAAAGTATAAAATATAATTGGTAGAAATTGAATATATTCAAATATAAAACTAATAGTTTGTAAACTAATATAATATGTATACATTTTGATGTTATAAAATCCATCCTATCACAATATAGGTCAAAGGATGTGAAATGTGTCAATTTCCTCATCTGCCAATTATAAATTAAAAAAATTTTTAAGTGTTTATTTTTGAGAGTGAGAGAGAGAGAGAGAGAGAGAGAGAGAGACAGAGTATAACTGGGGGAGGGGCAGGGAGAGAGGAAGACACAGATTCTGAAGCAGGGTCCAGGCTCCGAGTTGTCAGCACAGAGCCCAAGACAGGGCTGGAACTCACAAACCATGAGATCATGACCTGAGCAGAAGTCGAGCATTAATCACTGAGCCACCCAGGTGCCCCATGTCAATTACAATTTTAACAACTACAACATTTTTGTTTTTATTCTCATCTTTAGAGTTATCTCTAGAAACTTCTTCTCTTGGGAGGAAGAATTATGTACAGGAAGTTAAGCTGGTCTTTAGGTTTTACTTCAGTTCTTTATTAAGTTCAGTAAGAGTTACATTTTTAAATGTATTTAAAATTGCATTAAAAGTTGATCCCATTTTAAAGAAGTTCATTTTCCTTTATTTATGCTTTTATCTGTATGTGTATATAAACCTATATCAAAAATATATATGTGATAATATAGGTGAATAGATATGTATACATGTAAGGCTACACGTATAAATACATATTCACTTACACATGAAAAGTTTTATGAATGGTATTTGTGACAGTTGTAAAATAGTTATTTTTGGGAAGATGATAGTATTTTCATTTTTTATTTGGGCTTTTCTGTGTCTTTGGAATTTTTAATAATGTAATTTCATGGACTCCTAACCTAAAGGCCTAGCTTACATTAATTTTTTTCACACAGTAAAGTGTCCAGAAGACAGCTGTCCTGCCTTGAATATCCTTCCCAGGCTTAACTAATTCATCTTAACACAGAAGGAGCAATTAATGGGTCTAGTAGTACCCATCTGGCTTAGAAATGTCAATAACTTGAATGTCGCCCAAACTTAACATGTGCTTAATGTTTGCTTTCATTTGGGAAATATAATGAAGAATAAAACTAAATCCCACCAAATCTTCAAAATCACATTGAAAAAAATTTCATATAGCCAATTCCTGGGAGAAAATCAGAAATAACGAATTTATTTTTTTTAACATAGTAAAGTATAATGTAAGAATGTTTATACAGTAAGACATTAAATGACCTTTCAAGAGTCAATAAATTCAATAAAAGCATTATTTGTTTTGTATGAGTGAGTTTTCAAAAAATTCCACATAGCTCTGGACATGTCTTAGGAAGCTTTTAGAATTATGTATTTGATATAATTCTCTGCAAACACCCAGTAGACTACATGAATCCTAAAATCAAGATATGTGTCATTTATCTCTGTGTTTTCACAATCATTGAAATACCACAAGTAAAATATGACTCTGTATGTGTATGTGTGCACATGTATGAGAGAGATTAGTTAATTACGGTGAGGATCATTTGGTTTTGTTTAATACATGGATGGATGGCTGAACGAATGAGTAATTTTACAGTGCCCCTCATGTTAGCTGAAAGAATGAATTACCTGTGCTCATATTCTGATCTCAATCTTTAGGATGATATTTTGTTTCCAATTTTTTTAACTTTTTTGGGAAATAATAGAAAAATATAATTGTATATATTTAAAGTGCACAATGTGATGACTTGTTATACATATACCTTGTAGAATGTATACCAAGATCAAGGTCATTAACACATTCCTCACCTCACAGAATTAACATAGTTAACTCTTGTATGTGTGTAGTAAGAATGCCTAAGATCTACTCTCAGCAACTTTCAAGTATACACTGCATTATTAACTATAATCAACATGCTGTACATTAGCATAGGTATATATTCATATATATTTATCTTATCCTCAGAACTTATTCTTTCTATAACTGAATTTTTCTACCCATTGGCCTACATCACTCCATATGTCCCCAGGCTCTAGCAATTACCATTATCTTCTGTGTCTATGAAATCGGCTTTTATTTTTTTTAAGATTTTACATGCAAGTGACACCATACAGTACTTTTTTTCCTCTGGCCGGCTTATTTCACATAGTCTAAGGACCTCCAGATTTATCCGCGTTGTTGCAAACGGCAAAATTTTCTTCTTTTTTTGGCTGAATAATATTCCCTTATATGTATGTATACTCATTTTTCTTCATTCATCTGCTGAAGGACCTTTGGGTTGTTTCCATATCTTGGCTATTGTGAATAATGTTGCAGTAAACATGGGTGTGCAGACATCTCTTTGAGATACTGATTTCAGTTCCTCCAGATGTATACTTGAGAGTGGGATTGTTGAACTTGAATAAACAATGTCAAACAATGATTTCTATGTTCAGTGTCAGCATCCCTGCATGCTCAATGCTTATAACCATTAATTCATTAAGGGCTGTAGAATCATGGGGTGCCTGGGCGACTCAGTCACTTAAGCTTCCAGCTCTTGATATCAGTTCAGGTTATGATCTCACGGTTCATGAGTTTGAGCCTCGCATCACACTCCACAATGACAGTGCATGGCCTGCTTGGGATTCTGTCTCTCTCCCTCTCTCCCTGCCCTTCCCTCATGTACTCTCTTTCTCACTTAAAATAAATAAACTTTAAAAAGGGGGGGAGGCTTCAAAATTGTGATATTCACTCATTTTGTTTCATTTGTTATCTGAAATAATTTAGTAAGGAATTGCTCTCACCCATCTACTATTTGTTAACCTCAATGGTATAGTTCATATTGGAAAAGTCAAGATAAATGTTGATTATTCCTTTATGACTACTATTTAAAAATTTTTTTTAAATGTTTTTATTTATTTCTGAGAGAGAGAGAGACAGCATGAGTAGGGGAGGGTCAGAGAGAGAGGGAAATACAGAATCAGAAGCAGGCTCCAGGCTCTGAGCTGGCTGTCAGCACAGAGCCTAACACAGGGCTCAAACCCACGAACCATGAGATCATGACCTGAGCCGAAGTCGGACGCTTAACTGACTGAGCTACCCAGGTGCCCCTATAACTAATATTTTAATCTAATCAATTGGTTTTACTTCATCCTCAGAAAGTAACCAATTAGGTTTCTTTATTAAATGAAAACTATTATTACAAACTCAAGGATGTAGAAATATTACATGGATTTCTACCTATTGCAATTCTTATCACCAGTGAAGCTCAAATTATGCTATCTTTGGTCAGTTGAAGCCTCTTCAAATTCTTTTTGACATGTCCTAGTAACAGTCTTTCATAGCTGTCTTGTTACTGATATATTAACATGTCCAAATTCCTCTGCACATTTCAGCCCCAGACCTGGAATCAGCCAAAGAAGCCCTGTTAATGGGCATGGTATTTCAGAATCACCTGGGTGCTAGGGATGGGCACCGCTATTGGAGTTGGTCATTATTTTAATACCATTTCCCATTATTCCTTGATTTTCTTTTAAGGAATCCTAAAATCTCTATGATAATTGTGCTTTCAGTACTTGTTTCTTTCTCTTAAATGATTTTCATGTCTTTTTTTCTTTGATTTAAAATTTTTCCTTTTAACATTCTATTTCGTTTAGGGCTCTGACCTCATAGACCTTCTACAGGACTCTTGTAATCACCACCCATTGGGGTGGGCAAAAACCCTATGGTTCAGTTCCTGTGCTCAGATTGGCCCTCCATGAAGTTTGCTAGTGAGCAGTTTTGTTTGCTGAGCCCTTTAGGCATAGGCACTCTGTTGCTTCTCTCTGATGTCACACACACCGATGGGATTGGCCTCCTGGATGCTGGGGCTTTCCTCCCATCTTCTCGTATTTTGGAGTGTGTGGGACACCTTGTCATTTTGTTGTGTTTTCCAGCCTATCCATGTGATCTAGTTTTCCTGTGTGGTTTTGCTATCTGTTTTTATTCAGGATTTGTGAAAATCCAGAATCTATGTTATCATTGGCACTGTCATCTTCTAGAAACCTCCCCTTCCCCATTGTAAGGACACTTTTGTTTAAAGAACAGTACACATTTTCCTCAGTGTGACTTCATATAACCCATTCCTTAAAGAGGAAGAACTTTTCCCTGTTACTTCTATTTAGATTGAGAAAAATACTTCTACTCATTAAGCCACTGAAATTTAATTTGGTTACTCTTATCATTTCTAGTGCCAAAGATTTAAAGTTAGTGTTATAATAATTGTTTTAGAAAACATTCCAATGAGAAGCTATTATAGTCTGATATCTCCTCCAGATTTGACCAGCAAGTTGTCACTTCCTTTTTAGTCTCTTCATTTCCCATACGTTATGATATATGAAACTGACGAATGCTAATATGATGTCACAAGGTAACTTGTTGCTAGGAAAACAAATGACCTATGAACCAGAGCTCTCAAATAATTTTTTTTTGGATTCTTAGAGAAGAAAATAAAGCAAATGACAAAAACCAAGTCAATATTATGATTTAATCTTATCTTACTCTAGGAAAATGTTCTGGGTTTAAATTCTTTTGGGGAAATGTTCATTTTATATTTTGTACATTTATTTTTTCATTCATTCTGAGGCTTGGACTTTAAAAATATACAATAAAAGTTAATGATCTAAATACTGATTGAGAAGCATTCTAGATCCTTAGTTATCAGAGGATAACAGTTTTTAATCAGCCAAATGGTCTTATTCTATATTTTAGAAATGATTTAAACAGGAAAAATTGAAATAAATGCATTCAATCAAGTGATTATGACTCTTGTTTTCTACAACTAAGGATAATGATGAAGAGTTGGACAGTCCCTACTTTCACATTGCTCACATTCTAGTGATACAAAAGTTGGCTTTTCTGTATATCTAGTCTGTTAACAGAGTGATTCTCAATGAGTCTTTGGCTCTTAGTTTCTTAATATATGTAAAATAAGGATAAGGTTATAATTCCTGCCTAGCAGCATGTTAGAGAGAGCGGTCTGACAAAACAACAAATGTGCAAATGCTTAGCATACAAACTGTAGGGAGCAGGGCCTCTCTTTTTTTTTTTTTTTTTTAGAAGGAGGAGGGGGCCGAGGTGGGCAGGGGAGGATCGGAGGGGAGGGAGTCACAGACTCTGAAACAGGCTCCAGGCTCTGAGCTGGCAGCCAGCACAGAGCCCGACGCGGGGCCCGAACCCACGAACCGCGAGACCATGACCCGAGCGAAAGTCGGACGCCCAACCGACCAAGCCACCCGGGCACCCCAGGGCCTCTCTTACTCATTAAGCCTCCTCATGTGGACTCTGGAGTGGCTGAAACCAGCTGGGATTTCCACATGCAGAGTTATCTAACAAAGGGAAAAAATGCTTGGATTCAATAAAATAGAAATTATAGGATGAAATGAGATCAATTTGTCCAAGAGAAGAAGAGACAAAGAAAACGGCATGACTGGGTCATGGAATGCAACATTTAGATGTCAGGTGGAGAAAAGTCAGGAAAAATGACAAAAGGAGAGAGGGAGAGAAAAACAAGAATATGATGTCGCCTAGGGGGAAAATATTTCAAGGAGAAGCAAGTGGTAAACCATGTCATAAGCAGCTAAGAGGTCTACTAAAACGAAGACAGATAATGAAGACATTAGCTTTGGTGGGATATAACTCATTGTTAACCTTGATAAAGCCATTTCATTTGAGGAGTGAGTTGGAAAATCTGAAAAAAGTTGAAGAGGTAATGGGAGGTATGGAGATTAATTGAAAGAGGTAGAGATAAAAAGATTATTTTTAAATTTATTTATTTATTTTGAAAGAGAGGAGCACACATGCAGGGGAGGGCAAGGGAGAGGGAGGGAGAAAATCCCAAGCAGTCTCCACACCCAGCATGGAGCCTGACATGTGGCTGAATCTCACCACCAGAAAATTGCAAACTGAGCCAAAATCAAGTGTGAGATGCTTGTCAGACACTTAACTGACAGAACCACCCAGGCTCCGCAACAATATTATTAAAGCAGTAAAAGTCAAACCGCACTGGCAGAATTAGTCAAAGGCTTCAGGTCCCGTGATGACACACTGACATACAGTCATATAACCACTAAGATAGTTGCCTTCTTATTTTTTTTTTCATTAAGTGACTCAGGTCTGGAAAGAGTTCACCTGAAGTTTTTAGTTCATTTAGGGAATGAGGGTAAAATTACCTGAGAGAATTGACTATTTGGAAGGAAATTATGATGCTGAGTCACCAGGAATGATTGCAAAATATCATTAATTCATGTCACAAACACAAATAATAGGCATAATTAGCTGAAACAGAAGCTTAATTAATATATGGAAGATGTGCTTAACCATCTCATGCTTGCCAGGAAGCTACTGTACTAGGTCATTTGCTAAACTTAAACAATTAAAAGTAATTTCCATTCAAAATAAGTACCAGTGCATTTTAAATCTACTTTTTAACTGCTTTTCTGAGGTAAGAAGTCATACACAACAAATTCCAGGTTATATAAAACATCTGAGGTGTTTTGAGCTGTTTGTATGCCCACAAAACCATCACATACTAAGGATAGTGAAAATATCCATTTTCCTAGTTCAGGATCCTATAACAAAGTACCATTGAGTAGAATGCCTGGATCACATTCCCATCAGTGTAGGAGAGTCCCATTTTCCCCACATCTTCTCCAAAAACTGAAAAGGTGGGTCTTTTTAATTTCTACCCATTCTAATGGATTTGTAGTAATAATTCACTATGGTTCTAATTTCCATTTTTCTAATGATTAATAATATTGTGGGTCTCTTCATATGCTTATTTGCCATTCTGTATCTTGTTTGGCAAGTTGTTTATTCAAATCGTTGGCCCATTTTTCAAAATAGAATGTTTCTTTTCTTATTATTGAGTTTAAGAGTTCAACATATATTTCAGATACTAAATGTGTATCAATCTGCTAGGGCAGCTATCACAAAATGCCACAGATTGGGTGATTTAAGCAACAGAAATTTATTTTCTCACAGTTTTGGAGACTAGAAGTCCAAGTTTGAGGAGATGACAACATTGGTTTCTCCTGAGGTCTTTGTCTTTGTCTTGCAGATGACCACCCTCTTACTATGTCCCCACAGCCTGTTCTCAGAGCATGCACATCCCTGATGTGTCTTCCTCTTACAAGGACACCAGTCATATTGGATTAGAGCCTCACACTTATGACCTCTTGCAACCCTCACTACCTTTTAAAAGCTCTGCCTTCAAATGTAGTCATGCTGGGTAGATAGGGCTTTAACATAAATTTTGGGGAGACACAACTCATAACACTAGGCTTTTATAAGATATATACTTTGTAATTATTTTTTCAGCCTGTGGTTTCCTTTCCATTACTCTGTGTCTTTCAAAGAAAAGAAATTTAAAAATTTGATAAGGTTGGGGCCCCTGGGTGGCTTAGTCGGTTAAGCATCCGACTTTCGCTTAGGTCATGATCTTGCGGTTTGTGGGTTCGAGCCCCGCGTCGGGCTCTGTGCTGACTGCCAGCTCAGAGCCTGGAGCCTGTTTCAGAGTCTGTGACTCCCTCTCTCTCTGACCCTCCCCTGCTCATGCTCTCTCACTCTCTCTCTCTCTCCTAGAAATAAATAAAACATTAAAAAAATTTCAAAAAATTTAATAAGGTCCAATTTATCAACATTTTATTTTAAGTATATTGCTTTTGGTGGCATATCTAAGAAATCTTTGCCTAACTCAAATTCATAAAGATTTTATTCTATATGTTCTTCTTGAAATTTTAGCAAGTTAGATTATTCCTTTAGGTTCATGATGCATTTTGAGTTAATTTTTGTATATGTTGTGAAATGTGGATACTATTCTTTTTTTGGCATATGGATATCCAATTGTTCTTAGTAACATTTGTGAAAAAGATTATTTCTTCAGTGAACTGACTTTGTCACCATTTTTGAAAATAAATTGTCTTTATGATTGTGGTTCTCTTTCTGGTCTCTATACTTTTTTTAAGTTTATTTATTTTGAGATAGAGAGAGAGTGCAATTGGGGAAGGGACAGAGAGAATTCCAGGCAGGCTTTGCATTATCAGTGCCAAGCCCAACACAGAGCTCAGTCTCACGAACCATGCCATCATGACCTGAGCAGACATCAAGAGTCAGATGCTTGAATGACTGAGCCACCCAGGTACCCCTGGTCTCTATTTTATCCCATTTATCAAATTGCTTATCTTTGTACTAAAACTGTCTTGTTTACCATAGCTTTATACTAAGACTGAAATTAGGTACTGTTGATTTTCTAACTTTGGTTTTTCATTCTCAAGGTTGTTTGTTCATTTCTAGATTTTTGCATTTCCATACACATTTTAACATTAGCTTATAAATCTCTACAAAAAAAGTCTTCTGAGATTTTTATTGGGATTTCATTTAATCTATAGGTCAATTTGGAAAGAATTGGCATTTTAAGAACATTGCGTCTTTTTCTCTGTGAACACTTAAACTCTTTAGTTATTTAGGTCTTAAATGTCTCTTAACAATATTTTCTAGTTTCAGTGTACAGGATTTGCACATCTTTGCTATATTTATCCCAAGGTATTTCATGTTTTGATGCTATTGAAAATAGTATTACTTATTTAACTTCAATTCCTGATTGTTTCATTACTAGCACATAAAACTGCAATTATTTTATATATTGACTTTATATTCTGCAATCTGCTAAATACTTACCAGTTCTAGCAAGTTATTGTAGATTCTACTGGATTTTCTATATAGATGATCATATTGTCTATGAATACCGGATGAATTCGTCCATTTCATCCAAGAAATACATCTTCGTTTTCAACTACATGTCTTTTTGTTTTTCTTGACTACTTCACTTGCTGGAATC
Organism: Hyaena hyaena; assembly: GCF_003009895.1. Taxonomy (NCBI): domain Eukaryota; kingdom Metazoa; phylum Chordata; class Mammalia; order Carnivora; family Hyaenidae; genus Hyaena; species Hyaena hyaena. The sequence continues at coordinate 416,263 of NW_024081324.1, forward strand.
TCCAACATTAATACAAGAGGTGAGAGTAGATGTCTTTGTCTCATTCCTGACCTTAAAGGGATAACATTCAGTCTTTCTTCATTAAATATAATGTTAGCTGTAGATATTTCAAATGGTCCCTTTATAAAGTTGAGAAAATTTCCTTCTGTTCTTAGTTTGCTAAGAGTTTTATCATGAATGGATGTTGGGTTTTGTCAAATGTTCTTTTTGCATCCATGGAGATGCTCATACACTTTTCTTTTTTACTTGGTCAATATAGTAAATTATATTGATTGCTTTCTGAATGTTCAACCAACTACGCATTCTTGGGATAAATCTTTCTTGGACATGAAATATATATCCTCTTAATATATCTGGTTATGATATGGTAAAAATTTGAATGTTTGCATCTATGTTCATGTGGGTTATTGATCTTTGGGTTTTTGTTTTGGTTTGGTTTGGTTTTTTTTCTTATAATGTCTCTCCTTAATTTTGGTATCAGGGTAATCCTGGCCTCATCAAGTTAATTGAGACAATCCTCTTTTAATGTTTTGTTTTGTATGAGTTTGACATTATTGATATTATTATTTAATTGATATAATTTCTTCTTTAACTATCTGGTAGAATTGACCAGTGTAGACATCTGTTCATAGTATCTCCTTTAAGGAAAAGTTTTTAACCACAAAATCAATTCCTTTCAGAGATATAGGGCCTTTCAGTTTGCATATTTATTCTTGAGGTGGCTTTGTAATGGGTGTCTTTCAAGGAATTTAACCATTTCATCAAGTTGTTGAATTTATAGGTGTAAGGTTTTCATGACATTCCCTTATTATCCTGGTAATTTCTTTAGAATCTGTAATGACTCTTCCTATCATCTTCGATATTGCTAATTTACATTCTCGTTCTCTCTCTGAATAAATATTTATCAATTTCATTGATCTTCTCAAAGTATCAGCTTTAAGCTTCAGTTATTTTCTCTATTGATTTTCTTTTTCTATTTCATTGATTTCCACTGTGATCTTTATGCTACTTTGGAGTTCCTTTCCTTAGATAGTCTTCAATCCTTAGTTTATGAAAGTGGAAACTGACATTAATTTCTTTTATTTTTAAATATGGGTATCCAGTAACCCAAATCTCCTTCTAAGTACTGCCTTAGCAGCATTTCACACTTCTGATATTTGTCTTTTAATTTTCATTCAGTTCAAAATATTTTCTATTTTCCTTTTGATTTCTTCTTTGATTCATTAGAAGAATGGACACTTATTTCCCAATCTTGGGTAGTTTCCTCACATGCATGAGCCAGGCAGTGCTCTACTGAATACTAAAAAGAGACCTTCTTCAGAGCCCTGGAGTTCTCTCTCTATGCAACTCTCTCCTCTCTGTTACTCTGTCTTACTAACTCTAAGAACCTGGTCTCCTGGGATCCTAATTTTATCCCCTCAAATAAGGGAGTCTGTCTAGCTCCCCCCGGGTTCCTTATTTATATCATGGACTGGAAACTCAAGGCAGTAAGCTAGGGAAACAGGAAAGCTCATCTCATTTGTTTCCCATTTCTCAAGGTCACTCTTTTATTAACAGAAGTCCTGTGTCTTGAAAAACAAATTGCTTCATGTATCTTCCTTCCACCCTCCCTCCCCCATTTTTTGGTTGATTCAGTGAGAGGCTAAATCTGGTCCCTTTTATTCCATTTGGTTATTCTAACTAGTCCCAATACATAATTTGGATCCTGGATTTCTTTCTTAATCCTTTTATCTTAAAAAGTAAGCTACTCTTCTAGATTATCCTACATCCAACTGAAGTATCATTCAGCCCAGTTTTCTGATATTATGTCAAAATTTTATGTTAATATTTCTAAGTAAAACATGACTTACCAAATATTTTTTAGTGAAATTTTATCTCCTATGCAAGGAAGAAACATCTTCCATTTTTCTCAAACTCATTTACTCTTATTGAGAATTTATGAGATGTTTGTGTCTTTATCTTTTAAGGAGAAAATAAAATTCAAAAAGAATATTGATGCAAATGAAAAGCATACAAAGGAAGAAAGGGATGACAATGTCTTTGAATTAATGCTAATAGTAGTAGTGTACACTACAATAATTATCTGTAAATAAAAATTTAGAATTCAGATTTTTTTTTGTGCCCATTTTTCAAAATTTAAACCATGGAATGTTGAAAACTCCATATCATAGGAAAAAGTGCACTTATCCTCAGAAGATTGATTTATCCATGCATGTTTGTACATTCCCTTAAGCGTGGGTGGCAGAAGGGATTTCATTGTTCATCATTCTACTCTACAGTCAATTTCAAAGTCGAAGTGTCCATCAGATATTTTAACTCTAGAAACATAAATTCCAGATTTAAGAACTTTAATGAACATATTAGACTTTGTTTATAACAACTTTATATTGAATATTGAGAATCTCTCCTTGGTGACCATCTTAAAATTGGTTTTTCTTCGAGAAATTTTAGTCAGAAACAGAGAAGACTATATATAAATCAACACACTAACACAAAGTCTGGAATATTCTATATGCCATATTGCTTCTGGGACTAATGCTTAGGGGGAGCCCAAGATAAACCTGTAATTTTTCTTCTGAAGTGTCACTATTATGAACATTGCAAGTGGTAAAAAAGAAAAAAAAAGGCAGTGGAATTATTTAGCATAACATCTTGAGGACATCTGCCTCTAAAATTTTATCACATCAAAAAAAAGATGTACTAAAAATGTTCTATGTTGTGAAATGATAAATGCTTTATAAGAAAGCTCAGGAGTGACCTTCCTTTTTCTATTTCTTTTCTGAAGTCTTCTCCTGTCAGTAATTACTTTAACAATTCTGTCTACATGCAATAATTAAGTCCCTCTCTTTTCTCCATGACACAATGCTCATTTCCTACTCCCAGCTTTCAAGGTCTAACCCTTTCATTCTATGTATAATATTAAAAGATAGTACAATAGCAGCTATGTTAGATAGCTCCATTTTCAATGTCCAACTGAAGAGAAAAAAAATAAAAATTGATCCTAAATGAACTAAGAGGCAATAAGGCTCTGCTTGGGGAGTTCTATTCCCAAATGATATCTCACGCATAGGTTGTATATTCCTCTGTTTCCAATGTTCAGCTCAAATGACAAAATAAATGATGTAGGGAAAATGGAGGCCTCGATTTGATATTAGAGACTGATTCCATTTCAGAACTATAATGCTAAAACTTTTATGCTTAAAATCCAGATTTGACACACTAATCAATCACCATTCACCACATGGACAAGGAAAGCCCAATTGAAGTAACCAATTTAAGAGCCCACCATACTCTGACTGAATCTGTCTCAACTACTGACAGCAATAGACTCTTTGTGAAAGGTTGGAACAAATGGGCACAATCTCCAAATACCTGCAAAGTTGGAAAACCTTGATTTTCCACTACCAGTTGGATATAGAAGGGTATGAAATACCTTTTACTCCCACTGAAATAATAAAAAATTACTGCTAAACAAGCTTATATATTCTGAAAGAGATGTATAGACAGAAATATTCATATTAAGTCTGAAATAATGTCTGTACTGTGGTACATCAGCATTGCCAATTTTGTATTTATTGCAGTTAAAACAAAAACTAAACATATTTGAAAATGAGAAACGTGTCCATGCTCCTAAATCTGTGTGGGTGTATATGTAGAAGTGACTTGGGGTATCGTGAAAAGAGACCTTTGAACAGAGGTCTCCTGGCTGCTCCCTGGACTTCTTGCTTGAGGATCACTGCTGCTAGCTGATCAGACGTTTCCAATGAAAGTTTGTGATTTGGCTTTGGCAAAGTTTCATTGACTCATTCTGTTTTGGTGAATATTTCCATATAAATGTAAACATTTCACTCAAAAAAATTACATAATTTTACCAAAGAGACGTGGACTCTAACCTGAAATCTAAAAGCAGTGAACTCAGGGGGATGAATCCTTTCATGGTAACAAGGGAGCAGAGGGAGGAAGCTTTCATACCTGTTACTCATGGCTGAAGTTGTGGTGAGGGTAGAGGTCAGTCCCAGAACAAGCCTTCTGTAAAATGAAAAACGTGGCTTGTGTGAGGAGAAGCCAGAAAAACGTCTGGCAAAGCTGTAGTCTAGTGTGTTAGGCTTTGCTCTGGAAAAAGCTCAACCTCAAGGATAATGTTCTTCTGCCAAGTAATGCATTTACACACAAGTTTTGCAGAGTTATCAGAGGCTGGGGATGGCTGGAAAGCCCAAAATCTCTCTGGTTTCAAAGTATCACAATTCTGATATCTGAATATCTCAGTTTCTTATCTTTTCTAATGTTTATTTATTTATTTATTTTGAGAGAGAGAGAGAGTGGAGGAGGGACAGAGAGAAGAGGAGAGAGAGAATCCCAAGCAAGCTCTATGCTGCCAGCTCAGAGCCCGACATGGGGCTGGAAATCATGAACTGTGAGAACATGACAAAATCAAGAGTCAGATGCTTAACTGACTGAGCCATCCAGGCGCTCCTCAGTCTCATTTTAAGATCTCACTGTCAATGAGTCTCACAAAACCCAACCCCTCCAGTCCAGTCTGTTGTCTTACCATCTCAGTGTCAAGACCTTCCAGCCTTGAAAACCCCATACCTTATGGTATAGAAATCTCAGAGTCTGCAAAAAACCTTGGTCCCAGGATTTCTAGAGCTTCCAAGTCTTATAGGTTCAAGGTCTATATAGCAGGTTCAAGGTCACACAGTTTTGAGGTCCAGCAGTATTGTCATATTTAGTTTCAGTGCCCTCCTAGAAGGGGAGGCTAAATTCACTTTCAAAATGTTTTGGAAGCTGTTGTAACCAAACCCTGATACAATTCAACTTATAATATAATATAGTAAACAGCCCCTTCAGCCGGATAGCAAATTGGGGACTGAGCTAAAAAACAAAAAGTCTTAGACACCTTGTACTTAAATTTCAAGCATATTTGACACAAAAGCAGGAAGATCAATGAACCTGAATGTAAGTCAGTAGAATCCAAAATTGTAGCATAGAAAAAGAAATAATGAACTTGGGGTAGGGAAAGATTTATTAAATAGGACACAAAAAGCACTAATCATAAAAATAGATGTTAGATATAATTAAAATGAAATATTGTGGTCTTCAAAATACACTGTTAAAAAAATGAAGGGTCAAGCCACAAAATGAGAGAGAATATTTGCAAACATTTAGCTGATGAAAGACTCATTTAAATACACACAACAGAGAAGGGCAACTCAATAATAACAGGCAAAAGTCGCAAAAAGAAACTTTACAAAAAGTAGATATATAAATGGCCAATAAATACATCATAAAATCCTCAACATTAGTCATCAACAAAACCAATAATGCGACACCACTGCATACCCATGAAAAAGAACAAAAGCTAACAAGACCAAGTACTTATAAAAATTTAAAGAAAATGGAACAACCATACATTGGTGATGGTGATTAAGTGATCCAACCAATTCAGAAAATAGGCAATTTTTCATAAAATTAAATATATTCCTACTCAATGGCCTAGCATTTCCACTGTTACATATTTACCCAAGAGAAGTGAAAACATGTGTATGCAAGATTTTTTATCAATGTTCATATTAACTCTATTTGTTTTCCAAACAGGAAATCACCTAAATATTCATCAACATGTGAGTATATAAACAAACTGTAGAATATTCATATAAAAGAAAGTTCCCCAGCAATAAAAATAAACAGACTACTGGCACACACATATAAATAAATTTCTAAATATTATACCAAGAGAAATAAGTCAGGTATATAAATGTAAGTACAATAGAATTTCAACTATTTGAAATTCTGAAACTTCAAATCATGATAGAAATGAAATCAGTGGGTTAGGGATGGAGGATTGACTGAAAACGCGTGTGAAGAACCTTTCTCTGGTGATGGAAGTGGTTTGTATCTAGATTGAAGCAGTGTTAACCGGTGTATACATTTGTCAAAGCTTATTGAACTGTTCACTTAAAATATTTGCACTGTATTTTATGTTAAGTACATTCAATAAAGATGATTGAAAAATAAAAAAGAAAAGAGAACCCATTTTAGAACAAGTGTGAAAAATATTCTAAAGATTTTTTTTCTTTTAAAATTTTTATTTAAATCCCAGTTAACATACAGTGCAATATTGGTTTCAGAAATAGAATTCAGTGATTCATCACTTACATATAACACCCAGTGCTTGTCACAAGTGCTCTCCTTAATACCCATCACCCATCTAGTCCATCCCCCACCCACCTCTCTCCATCAACCCTCAGTTTGTTCTCTATATTTAAAAGTTTCTTATGGTTTGTTTCCCTTTATCTCTTTTTTCCCCCTCCCATATGTTAATCTGTTTTGGTTCTTAAATTCCATATGTGAATGAAATCATACAGTATTTGTTTTTCTTTCTCTGAATGACTTATTTCACTTAGGATAACACACTATAGGGCCATCCATGTCATTGCAAATGGCAAGATTGCATTCTTTTGATGGCTGAGTAATATTTCATTGCATATATATATCACCTCTTCTTTATCCATTCATTAGTTGGTGGTCATTTGGGCTCTCTTCATAGTTTGGCTATTGTTCATAATGCTACTGTAAACATTGGGACATATACCCTTTCAGGTTTGTATTTTTGTATCCTTTGGAAAAATACCTAGTAGTATAATTGCTGAATCATAAGGTAGTTTGGTTTTTAACCTTTTGAGGACCCTCCATGCTGTTCTTCAGAGTGGCTGCAACCACTTGCATTCCATCAACAGTGCAAGAGGGTTCCCATGCCTCCACATCCTCACTAACACTTGTTGGTCTTGTGCTTTTAATTTTAGCCATCCTGACAAGTATGAGGCGGTATCCCATTGTGGTTTCAACTTATATGCCCCTGATGATGAGTGTCCCTGATGATGAGATGTTGAGCATCTTTTCATGTGTCTGTTAGCCATCTGGATGTCATCTTCAGAAAAGTGTCTATTCATGTCTTCTGCCCATTTTCTTCATTGGCTTATCTGTTTTTTTGGGCGTTTAGTTTGATAAGTTTTTTTACAGATTTTGAATACTAACTCTTTATCTGATATGTCATTTGCAAATATCTTCTCCTATTCCATAGACTGCTTTTTAGTTTTGTTGATTGTTTTCTTCACTGTGCAGAAGCTTTTTATCTTGATGAGGTCCTGATAGTTCCTGTTTGCTTTTATTTCCCTGGCCTTTGGTGACATGTCTAGTAAGAAGTTGCTGCAGCTGAGGTCAAAGAGGTTGCTTCCTGCATTGTCTTCTAGCATCTTGATGGCTCCCTGTCTCACATTTAGGTCTGTCATCCATTTTGAATTTATTTTTGTGTATGGTATAAGAAAGTGGTCCAGGTTCTTTCTTCTGTATATCAGTGTCCAGTTTTCCCAACATCATTTGTTAAAGAGAGTTTTTCCTATGGATATTCTTTCCTGCTTTGTCAAAGATTAGTTGACCATATAGTTATGAAATATTAATTGCAGCTGCCACTTATTGAATGCTCACTACTAGTAGGACCAGGATAACCATTTTATACAATCTCATTCAAAACATCATAGTAGAACTGTAAGTTTACATTAGCTTGAAAAAGCTATATGTGATCATTTTTAGCAGTCAGGTGAAAAATATCATAAGATACATATAGAGAATTTGAGAATTTTCCTCTGCAAAACACACCATTCAGGTAATAGTGTTTTGTTTGCCTCATGGACTATGCCCTTAACATCTACATGTTATCTTTATGTTAACTAATTTATGTTTAAAACATATATTTTACCAACTCAGTTGCTGTAGCAAAAACACTCCCATCATTCCTTATTTTCTATTTTGTTTGATGTCATATCACCAAGCCTCCATAGCTGAGTGGGTCAGCGTTCCTCTGTGACTTTATTGCCAAGGTCTCTTCTAACAAGACAATAAAGATAAATAAGTGGATATCATCTGTGAGTAAAGAAACTATCAGCACAAGATTAAATCTTATTTTGTCTTCTATCATTTTATAGCAAAGTGACTAAGAATAGTGTTGGATCAGTTTTGTTTCCTTTGTTTTCATTCTCCATTCCAGTCTTCTGGAAAGCAGAGAGGAATTATTTTATGTCCTTTAAGTCCTACAAAGTTCTAAAAAGTTTCAGTTTGTTCCTGAAACCAAGGTACGTTTAAACAGTTGAATTTTAGATCACTTACGTAGCCTTGAAGTGTTATCAAATGCCACTATTCCTTTCCTAGATTTTAAATATTATATTCTGTGATGGTATTTTAATATTTAGAGCTATAAACCTGAATGCCATCATTTTAAAAGAAACTATTACAAAGCAATGTCTATATACCTGTCTGTTTCATCTCTGAGAAATTTAATTGATTGTTATGATGTGTTTATCCCTACAATTTCTTCAATGTAGCATTATAAATTCAATGTTATCTCTCAGAGGAGATCTCAAATTATATTATACTACTATTTCCAAAATCATTAAAAAAACTATTTAAAATGTATAAGTCCTGCATTTGCATCAAAACAATGTATGATGAATGATTCAGAGATATGTAATATTCTTCTTTTTTGTATTGGGAATTAAGAGTGGAATATGTAACTTCATTTACATCCATATATTTGTGGTTTTTAATAGCTTATACAATCTAAAACTATTGTATATTATATTTTCATAGGTAGGCAGTAAATGATCCTCAAGCTTAGTGTTCTGTTTTTAAGTGAAGTCCTCCTAGCTAGGATTTCTGCAATAATTTCTCCGTCTATTTTGTCATGAATTTCTTGTATTCCAAATACCAAAATATATAGTAAACATATATAAACAACTCATGCCAGACAATGAAGGTATCCACCTAATATCCACTTAACTTTGCTTTTTTAATAACATAACCAATTGTGTTCAGGGCAGCAATGTAATAGAAACAATAATTTAATTTAATCTCAGTCTCAATTGCAGTTAAGGATAGTCATGTGTTATATTTCTAGATGATGAGCTGTTAGAGATAGCTTTCTTTGATGAACAAAAAAGAAGTCTTCCTGCCAGGAATATGGGATATAATGGGAAGACTTCTTGTGAAGAAGAGGAGAAAAGATGTATGTAAGAAGAGCAGATATGGAAGCTGGAAGGCAATTGAGTTTTTCATAGCATACAGGAGCAGATGTACCCAGCCTAGGCTACATGGTTTCTAATGTCATATTAAGCAGGAAAAACTAAGCCACATTTGGTTAGCTACTCTTTTTGAGCTTTTGTTACATGCTCTGGACACAATTGTGACATTGAGTTCTTATTAACTAGTTAGGAAAACTGTAACTCTTCACTAAAATTTGCTAGCCTCTACCTTCGTAATCACTCCACCAATGTCTCTACCTTGAGACTCAGTCTTGCATGATTTCTGAGTCAAAAGCAAATACAACAGTAAGTATATCAGGCGTTTCAACACCGTCATCTAGAAGACTCTGCTATAAATCTTACTGCCCAGTGATCAAGACGTAGCACCTGAGCATTTCTAGAGTCTGAAATACTGGCTTAGTCTTATGCACTTGTTTTCTCTCCCTGCATGGTAGTTTCCTCCAGTACTAAACTGTTCCTTAGCCAAGTCTCAACCTATATGTATAAGAACCTGGTTTTCTGCCCAATTCTTGCCAGTGTCCTTCTAGAGAAATGGATCCTTCTAGCTAATGAAGGCATGAGGACATTTCCCAGTCAGTGACTGGAACTGTGGTGTGAATGGACAAATCACATTTTCTAATGCTATCATTAACTTGTCTGGCTCCAAGTGCCTCTATTCTCCGAGAACTTCTTGCTGATTATCTCACCTATGGGAGCAATCTTACTACTATTCTCACACATCTCAAATAGTTACAATTGCTGGGCCAGAGCTAAGCTTGATCTACTGAGTAATGCTATGTACTATGTTTTTTGGGGCACCTGGGTGGCTCAGTTGGTTAAGCATCTGACTTCTGCTCAGGTCTTGATCTCGCAGTTCGTGGGTTTGAGCCCCGCATCAGGTTCTGTGCTGACGGCTCAGAGCCTGAGGCCTGTTTCAGATTCTGTGTCCCTTTCTCTCTCTGCTCCTCCCTTGCTTGCACTCTGTCTCTCTCTGTCTCAAAAATAGATAAACATTAAAATAAATAAATAAATACAATGTACTATGTTTTGGACTATGCAAATGTCTTATTCTGGGTCAAATTTTGTACCCATTCATTTGCTCTAACATCAGGCTGTCTGAGTTACTAAGATCCCAGTGAGCTTCATGCCTGAAATCTCTCCTATTGTAACTGATCTGAGAAACTGGCATTACCCTTGAATTTACCATGCAATTTGAAATCAGAATTTTTTTTAAATAAAAGTTTGATCTGGACATGGTTTGAAATTGGAAAGTCTATCAGAATTGACAGTTATTTAAGACTTGACTTTAAAATAACATAAAATGACAGCTTCTTCTTGTTTTTGGACTTTAAAAATATTAAAACTTTCAAGAATTAATGAGATATTGAACCTCAGAGGTAGAGGTTTACACCTGGGTGAACTACTCACATCTAAAATCTTGTTTAGAGCAGAGGCCCCCACTGCTCTGTAGAGTTCAGGAGGCTCTCTGCCTACCATTATCAGCTGGGAAAAACAGGGCTTGGAGATTGACTTTTAACTAGCCACATTTCAGTTGTTAAGGTTTCAACAAAAGTGAATTGTTGCTTTTTGATGAAAGCAATGACTCTGTGTGTGTGTGTGTGTGTGTGTGTGTGTGTGTGTGTGTTGATTGAATCCATATAGAAATTGAAGATATGTATGTATGTATAATTTCTGTGATAGAAATTGAATGTATGTGCATGTATATGTTCAATTTCTGTGACAGTCATGACATAATTAATGATAATATTTACATTTCAAAATTCTAGACTGTAATTCTAGTGAGAATGAGAACTCTCTACTTAAAGACCATTTCGAAGTAGTATATGGGATATTTGTGCTATTCTATTCAACATATTTTTGTTTCTTCAACAAAATAAATTAACAGAAACTCCAAAAACTACTTCAAACTACTATAGTGGAAAGAAAGTGAATTCTATAGACTTCACCTAATTTATTCTGGGTAAGAAAGTATAATTTATAAATATCAGTTCTGCTTTATTCACATGTGTTGAATTTCATATTACTCATTCAGTTATATGTAAGAAAGCAACTGACAAATCTATTTTGTTATTTTTAAATTTTTTAATGTTTATTTTTGAGAGAGAGAGAGAGAGCGAGCATGAGCAGGGGAGAAACACAGAGAGAAGGAAACACAGAATCCAAAGCAGGCTCCAGGCTCTGAGCTGTCAGCACAAAGCCCAACATGGGACTTGAACTCACAAACTGTGAGATCATGACCTGAGCCAGTCAGACAGCTAACTGATTGAGCCACCTACACGCCCCCTGACAAATCTATTTTGAACATCAGAGTCAAAGCATTATGTCTGTAGAAGGACTGATGGAGATACATGCATACATTTATCAAATAACATGAATGTTACTGCTTTTTTGTATTCTTATATTTTTGAGCCTGAGTGCCAGACACCATAGAACTGCTTAGAAACTGCTTAGGTCTGGCAACCATTAGATCTCTTTTCTGAATATGTTTATCTCCCTTCATTGTGACCAAATTCTCTGTGGCTTTTGGTTTATCTTCCTATCTTAAAATTGTTATAAATTATATTTTTTAATTTTAAGACATTTTAATTTTTGAAGGATATAAGGGGAAAATCAAATACTTGCACATATAATCAAATACTTGTGCATCAAAATAGCCAGATGAAATGTGAATACTGAAATAATTTGAATTTTAGTGTGAATATTGAAATAACAACTAGAAAATGTCATATAACTAGTTTGACTACTACTTAAAATGGGTTATTTATTCTTATATTAGTTACAAACAGGTTCAAGACAGGCTAATCTAAGTTGATTAGCCCATTAAATAACATTGTTGGAACTGTATCAGGGACAGTGAGAAATTACAGGGAAAGAATAATAATTCTTTCTCTATGACTGACCCTGTTCCACTGGCAGTTACAATTAATTTTGAAAATACAAGTGACATAACAAAATGAAATGACTGAGTCATAGCAATCAATATATACGAGAAACAAGTGCTTACCACAGTGGCACAAAAATTTTATATAATCATTTTACATTCTAAAAATAAGGTTCATGGAGACGATGTTTAGTTGTTAGAAACTGGCATTACTATTATTGACATCATTTGGATGTAACTGAGAAGGCATATTAAAATGACTTTTGGAACATGACATCCAAGTAAGTTTTTAACCTTCATATTGGTGTTTCAGTCAATGTCAAGATGGCTGTCTCCAAAGTCATTATGCAATGTGCTATTGCTAAGTACAAAAACATGACTATGTAAATATTGTATGAATTTCCTCACCCTTATACTAAGTATTTCCCATCTATTGCTTCTTTCCTTTAAAGAACAAACTTCAAATTCTTTAATTTCAGCATATTCTATAATATGTCTAACTATAAAATGTTGTATTTATATAATATGTCTATGTAAAATAGTCATGTATACATTCACACACAATACCCGACAATACTCATACAAATATTAGGGAAAAGTAGATTCTTTAAAATACCTTTTTAAAATCTAGGAAAGGGGCATCTGGGTGGCTCAGTCAGTTAAGTGTCCTACTCTTGATTTCAACTTAGGTCATGATGTCATGGTGAGATCGAGCCCCACCTCAGGTTCCATACAGAGGGCATGAAGCCTGCTTGGGATGGACTCTCTCCTCTCTCTCTGTCCCTCCCCCATCGCATGCAAACTCTCACTATCTCTCTCTCAAAATAAATTAAAAAAAACTTTAAAAATAAAAATAAACAAATAAAATAAAAGCTAGCAAAAAGAGGCAGATGCAATACAATTATAAGAGAAAGACTCATTCACTTTAAACAAGGTAAGGCAGAAAATAGATCATATATTTCACTGGATCTGAAAATCATTAATTTAAGATTAACAATGATTTTTTTCTACCACCTTGAGAGGTAAAAAACACTTCCAATTACACTATGACACATTATTGATTTGAAAATTTATTTTTATTTCAGCAGTAGTAGAACATGAAAAAAGTTCATCTTAGAGTCAATGAAATGTATGTTAATGTGTTTTACCTTCTGTTTTGAGTGGTATCTTCTTTTAAAAACACTCATTCTTAAGATTTATATTTTAGAATAATATTAAAGGTAATTTTTACCTCCAAGGTTACTAAAATAATAAACTAGAATGTTAACACTGTGCAAAACTTTTTCCATGAGCTATCATTGAAGTCTAAAATGTACTTAGTGCCCATTCATAAGGAAAAGGTCTCCCCTAGAAATAAACAAATTATAGATTTGACACAAATGAGTGTTCATTATTCAGTGTCTGGAATCTTCTGGGTTCTGCCATCTGAGTTAATGATTAATGCAAACTTGGGAACATATTTTCTATTTTTTAATACTTCTTTCTAATGTTTGAAGTGCAAATCTACATTATTAGACTAGTGTCCCTTATTTTAGAACCCTTCCACAAACAAATTAATTCTTCAGTCTCCAAAACAAATGCATTTACCTTGCCCAAATTAATGGGACTCTTAGGCAGTTGAATATTCCTTCCAAATTCTTGTAGTTTTTTATTTTTCTATTATCTATTACATAATGAAATAATGGATCTGGTTTCTCACTATGGTACAGACAAATTTTAGGTCCACCTATTTCTTTTCTAATCAATACTAAAGATTAACCCTTTAAGAGATAAACATAAGGTTCACTCTAATTTCATTAATAGCATGACATCTTTGAATTTACTGACAGCTTTTACCTATGAGCCTAAGTTTTAAATCATAGGATGGTTCTCAGGTTATTAATATTCCTTTAAACTATATCTAATAGATTTCTAGCAGAGAGAGTGGGTTAAAAAAGATGAAAATCCAATTCTAGCTAGCATAAAACCAGAATAAGTCCTTATGCATGTTTCTTCTTTAAAGTTGATAATTTAGAATATGAAATAGCTATCTGATAAATTGGATCTATGTCTGTTTGATATATATAGCTAACAGTATGGCAGACTCCCTCCTCTGAGATGATGACATGGTATTATCATGATGCCGATAGCTTGATTGAGATAGCTGCTATTTGAGGTACACAGTATAAAGGGCATATAACTAGCAGCTGTTCTGACCGTGACATCTTATCTGTTGGATGTTACATGACAAGAAACAACGTATTTGAGCTATATTGTAGTGGCTGCCATGGAAACCATTTACCTGAGTTGAGATGTAATACACTTTACTTAGGGATTTTATAGTAGAGTATTCAAAGACTTCCAATTAAAAATTAATTTTTGAATTAAAAAATCAACAATCAATATTACTATGTGTTGTTTTATTCAATGTCACAGTTGGTCTCTGTTCCTCAATTTCCTCAACCAAAGGGACAATCATATACCAACTTGGCCCATTTCTTAGAGTGGTTATAGCAAATGAGATTATGTATTGGAAAGTAACTTACACTTCTGCATAAGGCAATGTGAATGTGTAGGATACAACATGATTAAACTGCATAAAATAAAGGAGCTATAATTTTTCAAGGTTAATGAACTGACTGGGGTGAACTCATCCCAATCAGTCCATTTCCTGTTTGTGATTTAGTGCCACCTGGCGGCAGTTTTGTCTTTTAGCTTAAATATTGATGGGAACAATTCTGGGTTCTGTGGCTCTTTGGAAACTCTAAGACAACAGAAGGGATCTTAGAAATTTTCCGGTTGTCGAAGTTTGCTCCATTTTGAAGCTATGTGGGACAGATTATAGGGGGCATGAAGACTCAACTTACATCTCTTCATTTACTACTACTGTTTTCCTATCTCATTCTACTCTTCCCTTCTACCCAGACCCCTCCAGAAGATAAGACATTTAGCCCTATCCATGTTAGAGGACATAGAGAAAATGAATGGAAGATAGGTTCCATTTCAGTATCAACAATTGGATTATATATAAATCAGAATATACAGGGTTTTTTCCCCTTTTGATGTTTTTTAAGCTACTAAGTAACACAGATAAAGTGTTATAATCACTCTCTAAAAATATCTAAAAATTTCCATCATGATACATAATAGCTAGTAAAATTTGTGGAGTTCTCATAATATACTAGAATTTTAAAATGTGTCTTAACTGTTCAAAGCTGTGATATGTTTATTTATTCTGATAATTATAAAAATAAAGCTGAAATGAGGAATCATACAAAAATATTTTTTTCAGGAATAGCTTCTTTTGGTATGTGTTAAAATACTTAACACTTCATAAGAGTTTCATAACACATAATCCTAAAGTGTGTCTCATTCTCATTATTCTTACCACATGTAGGTAATAATTTTAAAAAATGTAGAACTCTATTTCATGCAAATACACTTTAAAATTTGTTAGTTCTCTGCTAAACAAAATTTTTGTTTATTCTCCCATTTCTCCTTATTCAGTCTCCGTTGTGTTTTGATCACTTAGTCAATCCGTGACATGGATTTATTATGTATCCCTCCCACACACTGTTAAAGTGTTGAAGACTTATCACACCACTTCCTGACAAAGTAAGGCACTTTAGCAGGCCAGTGGAAATGTGCAGAGTATTTTACTGGAAGTGCTGCTCTTAAAGGCACATCAATAGACTGGAGAGCCTTGCCATTGTTTCCAAGGAGAGTCATTGGTGTAGTTGTGAACAAACATGGAAAAGAAAGAATGGGCAGCTGTATCAGGCAAAGAACCCTCAAATTCCTCCTTGTTAACACATTAGCATGAAAGACACAGAGTTAAAGTATCCTGCCTGTGGCTGTTCACAATGCCACCTCACCTTCTCTCTCCTTAGTGCCCAAATATCCAAGCCCCAGTCAAATTGTAATAGGAAAATTCAAATGGACCCCAAGGTGGGGGTGCCCAGGTGGCTCAGTCATTAAGCATCAGATTCTTGATTTCGTTTCATGGTTTGTGGGATTGAGCCCTGCATCTGATAATGCAGAGCCTGCTTGGAGTCTCTCTTTCCCTCTTTCTGTATCTCTCTCCCTCCCTCTCCCCTGCTTGTGCACACTCTCTCTCAAAATGAATAAATAAACATTTATAAACAAAACACATCAACCCCCCCAATGGACCCCCAAGGAAATAAGGCAGTTGGTTATGTCAGTTCTCAATATTTAAGAATAAATGACAGACCCAGGTAGAAATAGTCACACTTAAAAATGAACAAAGGGAGAATAAGGAGGTCTGTATGCAGTAATTATGAAAGGAAATAAAGAAAGGCAAGCATAAAATAGTATACTTTGTTTCATTGATAAAAAGTGTATGTTCAAAGATTTTTTTTCTTCAGATAATAAAAGATTGAATAATGTCACCTTCATAAAGGAAATTAAAGAAAACATCAACTCTATGAGATGAGAGATAATAATGAAATGATAAAGAAATGGGCTGGAATAAAAGGGAAATTACCATGAAATAAGTTAAAGGGGAAAAATGACATTGATGGTCTTAAAACTGCCCAGGAAGCAGGAAAGAAAAGTAACAATGTAAGAACTTCTGAATGGAGGACAAATGAGAATATCACATAGTTCAAAGAATGTGATTTAATAGATGATAAACCAAATTGTACATAATAATGGAAATCCGTCTGTGAGATAATGGTCATGCTTGAATATGGAACAAGAACATGTACAACAGACAATAATTCAAAAATAAGGTAAACCATTGTTGAGGACCTGAATCTACAGATTAACAGGGCTTAGCACATGGAGAAAAATGTATTAAAGACAAATAGCACTCAGAAATACCTTGATGATATTGATCTCTAAGAATAAAGAAAGAATTCTCCAAATATCTAGACCAGGAAGAGGTTACCTACAAATGAAAAAATTAGTCTATCTTTAAATCATTAGCAGTAGATAGCTGTGAGATGAAAGTGGAACAATTTGTAAGGAATATGCTTACACTTGGGCTCCATACAGTCTTATTGATGAAAGACAACAGAGAGATTGTCAATTATGTAAACATTCAGTAGTATATAATCCATCTGTAACCTGATAAATCTACTTGAATATTAGTACAATGAAAAATAAAAATGTAAACTTCATGAAAGTTCGCTCTGTATATACACATACTTTTAAATTTATTAATGTTTATTTTTGAGAGAGATAGAGACACAGAGCATGAGTGGGGGAGGGTCAGAGAGAGAGGGAGACAGAATCTGAAGCAGGTTCCGGGCTCTGAGCTCTCAGCATAGAGCCCGACACAGGACTCAAACCCATGAACCATGAGATCATGACCTGAGCCAAAGTCGGATGCTCAAACGACTGAGCCATCCAAGCGCTCCAGCTCTGTATATATTTGAACACAGAATTAAAGCTAAATAGTTATGATTATAAACTTTATATATATACACACACCTATATATGTAAACATAGATATAACACCTATCTTTTCCTCGATAAAACTTGCTATATATATATATATATATATATATACATAAACATATGTATATATATAGCATGTGTGTGAGTGTGTGTGTGTATAAAATACCTATCTCTCCATAAAACTTGTGAAGAAGAAAATTTGCATAACAGCATGATGGACTCCAAAATCCTATCATATAGGGTAACAAATTCCCCAGAAGGAAGTAGCTGAAAAATGATAAGATTAAGTAT
The DNA here is from genome assembly GCF_003009895.1 of Hyaena hyaena. NCBI lineage: Eukaryota > Metazoa > Chordata > Mammalia > Carnivora > Hyaenidae > Hyaena > Hyaena hyaena. The sequence continues at coordinate 433,930 of NW_024081324.1, forward strand.
TCTAATTTCCTCATATCCCATTAAGGAAGAGATTCATTAGCTAATGTTACCATTTAGAAAGAATATAAATTGATAATAAATGTGAAATATTATTTAAAGTTATAATTATATTATATACTTTCCAAATGACAAAACAGAAAATAAACAAATCAAGCTCTTCTAAAAACTGGTATAAGGAAATAATAAAAAGTGGATAATACAAAAAAATGTTTAACAATAACAGTTCTAGTAAAAGACCCCACTGATTAATATAAAAAGGTGTCATATTGTGAAGAGGGGGAACCCAGCTATGTGTATTTGGCCAGTGTTCTACTTTAAAAATAAATGAAAACAAACCAAAACAATCCACAGAAAGAAGTTAAGTTCCGGTCATATATATTCCAAGTAAATGAAAACAAAAGGAAAGTAAGTCCCAGAAGGTCGAAAGCAAATTATACATGATATCTTTACTCAAATTCACAATGGAGATATAGATGCTATAAGCCTCTATGTTTCAGAAAATATTGTATAAAATATGTAAAGCAAAATCTTTGGAAACACAAGAGGAGATAGTAAGAAACGCAGTAATAGTTGATTACTTATATTTCATTTTCTTAGTCTTTGACAGACTAAGTAGACAAAATATAACTAAGGATATTGAGACTACTTCTCTGTATATATTAAATAGAATACATTTTCTTTTTGTTAATCATTTTATGAAGTTGACATCTTATAAGGTAATAATTATAGCTCAATCCATTTAGAAAACTGAAAACTTCGGGGAACATACATTTTAAATAAAATACAGTTATAGTATTTTATATATATATGTATATATATACATACATAAAATACATGACAACATAGGAAAAATTAAAACCCGTATATAATTAAGATTTCAAAACTCTCTCAGAGTTCACTTCCAGCCTGGTGAAATAAGCCAACACTGTTACTGATAATAAATGTAAAACTCTGATCAAAACATGAAAAAAAGCAAAACAACAGAACCCCCATTATCTAATGATTCTGAAAAGGAAATTAGTACAAGCAGATACGGGAGAGGAATCTAAACGTGAAGAAGGAACAGGCACAAAGGTGATTTCTTCAAAACTATTTGTAGTTTTGCACTGACCGTGGACCACAACCTAGGAGGCTGAATCTGGTGGAAAGACCGCTATCTTTCTGGTTGGAGAAACAAGGTAAAGAACCACAGCAATCACCACCAACCTCCAGCTTGGCCGAAGGGAAATTCTGGAGAGAATAGAACTAGAGGAAGGGCTCCCCTAAGTCTGTGTGTGAAGACTGCACTTGTAGGGTGCCTGGCTCAGTCAGTTAAGTGTCCAGCTTTGTTCAGCTCAGATCATGATCTCATGGTTTGTGAGTTCGAGCCCCATGCAGGGCTCTGTGCTGATAGCTCAGAACCTGGAGCCTGCCTTGGATTCTGTGTCTCCCTCTCTCTCTACCCCTCCCCTGCTCTCTCTCTCTCTCAAAAATAAGTATTAAAAAAAAAAAAGCTGCACTTGCTTTATGATGACCCCTAAAGCCCAGATGCATGAGACAAAGTAAAAATTTAAAGTGAGACCAGAGAGCAAAGCTGTTACATTTTCTCCCTAAGTTGCTCAGGCTCAGATATAAAGTAAGCAGTTAGCTAGACTGTAAGAGATGGCAGCCGATATGACTCAGTGAACAAATGAACAAGAGACACACGTCTCACTCATGTGAGGGAGTAAAGTCTGACATGATTCCTGGGGTGTGTTTTGTGTGATCAGGTGGACAGAGGTATGGAGATGGCAGAAAGATCTCCTTTGGGGAAGTGTTAGGTTTGAAATGCCTGTGAGATTACCTAGGAGGGACTTCAAATACTGAAAAAGGTCACTAGAAGGGCATATTTGGGAGCCACTAGAATATATGGTATAATTGAAACTATAGGAAATCAAAATTTACCCAGGAAGAGTAACCTGTATTAGCGAGCATCCTTACTGAGGATTGAAAGGATTGCTGGTGTGTGCCCATTCATGCGTGCACTTCGTTCACTCAAGCACTTGTGCCCCACATGTTCTAAGCACTGCACTAGGTACTAAATATTCAACTGTAAACTCTTAGTCAAATGTAATTTACTCCTCCCAAATATGTTTTAGAAATATTTCATTAACAGAATACTCTACAGCAGAACCACTCAGTTCCTGTCGCATTCTTTCCTCACTGCAAAACAAACTAACAAAAACTAAGCAGCTTAAAATACTACTACACCTACACCACCTCATAATTTCTGTGGGTCAGAAGTACAGCGACATTTCAGCTGGTCCCTTTTCTCAGGCAGGGCCTCACAAGGCTACTACCAAGATGTAGCCAGATTACATTCTTACTCTGAGGGTTGTATGGGGAAGAATTCACTTCCAAGTCACACAGGTTGTTGGCAGGATTCATTTCTTTACAGTTGAAATACTCAGAAGTGGGGGCTCAGTTTCTGGCTCTCAGCCAGAGGACATCCTCAGCTTCTAGAAGCTATGGGGACATCCCAGAATCTGCCTGCTCTTCCTTGCCAAGTGCCTTTCCCAACATGGCTATTGATTCCTTTAAACCAGAATCACTCTGGATGATTGCTACCTAGTAGAGTTTTATATAATGTAACATAATCACGGAAGTAACATGCTATCACTTTTGCCATATTCTATTGGTTAGAAGCAAGCCAGAGGTGCCACACTTAACTGGAGGAGACACAGGACATGGACAGTAAGAGACAGAGATAATGGGGTGGCTTAGCATCCATTCACTATATTTCCATGAGATGGCATCATGCATATCCACATATCCATGAAGTAAATGCAGACAGCATTATGTCCCCACATTTTTAACTGAAAATACTGGTATTCCAAAACTGCTAACAAAGGCGGAAGGAAGCTCCATGTACAAATACACTTGACTTCCTATTCATTTTCCTTTGCCTCTCTTCCCCACTTCCTATTTCCCTACACACCAGAAACTTTATTTATATGACTTTATTAAAGGTCAAATCATACAAGTCAAGCATCATTATTTTTTAAAAAAATTGTTTTCCTAGATGTTCAGTAGAATAATTGTGTGTTACCTACTGCTAGATTTGAGTTTCTTCCAGTCGTTTTTATGTTATTATTACATTAAGAATCCCAGTTTCATGGACTCGTGTTGCCACATTGTCATACTTTTTCATGAAGAATATTTCATTATGAATTAGCGAGTCTTATAGCCCCAGAGGCCTTATTTTTCCTTGAGTCTTCCTACAGTTTCTCTCTAGAAATTGGGCAGACATCCCAGACCAGTCCAAGGAAGAGATACCATGCTGTCTCCACTTGTCCAGAAACAGTGATCCCTCTTCTTATCTCTCCCCTCCAGTAAATCAATTCATGTGAAAAGGTACCACTAGGTCTGTGGCTCAACATGCTCAACAGAGCCACTCAGAGAGTCTAAATACTATGTTAGGCTCAGCCGATTCCCAGAACTATGTTATACTACCTTTGCCATCTTCAACATTTCATTGTGACCATTTCTTCTTCTGTGGACTTCCCATATTATGAAAATCGAATGGAATGGAAACCAAGGCAGGAAGAGGCTGGAGGAGTGTAGTATCTGTAAGAAATGGCCCCAGATCCAGAGGGTGGAAGATGTATGGAAAAGGTAGCTTCTACATGTAGTAGAGCTGGAATTAGACTGGGATGTGGAGTTGGGGTGGCATTAGGAGAACTCCGATAAATCTCTTTTTTCTCTTTCTTGACTCTTGATTTCAGCTCAGGTCATCATCTCATGGTTCATGAGATCCAGCCTCCCATTATGATAGGGAAAAATAGGATAAAATTGGCAGAGAAGAAAAGGATTAGAACCTGAGGCCCCTAGGTGGGGAAAAACACATATTTTGGAACAATGCTGGAAGTGTCTGACCACAGCAAAGTTTCCTCTCAAGAATGTAGCAGACACCATGTAACCCCACCCCCTCAGGTTTTGTTCAGGAATTTGACAAAAGACATGACTAAAAATAAGTAGTAGACCATAAAACATATGACCCACAAGGAATGGTGTGGCCATAGACCACCCCTCATACAATGGAAATGAGCCAATCAGGAATGGATGATACAACACCTAGAACTATCCAGCCAATAGGGGTAGAACCTGAGAAGAAACAAGGGGAAAGGGTGGGAAAGGGTAATCAGACCCTTATAAAAAAAAGGACCCTTGCCTATTGCTGTGGGCATTGACTTTCGAATGTCCCCTCTCTGTAAAGAGAACTTTCCTACCATTCTTACTTTCTAATCTTAAACTCTAATCACCTTTTGTCGCTGCTCATTTTACTTTGTGTCCACTCCTTCATTTTTTGAAGCGAGGAGACAACAAACCCTGGCTATTGAGGTAAAAAAATCCTGCGACAGCATTGGGCTTTGGGCACTGCACTTACAGCGTGGAGACTGCTTGGGATTCCCCCCCCTCCCGCAACACACACACCGCTTGTGCAAGCTCTCTCTCTCTCTCTCTCTCTCTCTCTCTAAGTAAATAAATAAAAAGAATCTCTTTGGCAGTTTTCAAATTGTATTCTAGGTAGTCCTAGAGTTTAGGAAATTTCTTCTAGGTTACTTCCAGGGACAGCCTGGAGACTGAATGAGACTACCCCATGCTCACAGAAGCCAGAACAGCACAAGATAATGTAAGGTTTATAATGTGTGTTAGATAATGTTAATACAAATTTGCAAAGGACAAAATTAAACTGTATTCAGGGTAATGCAATAGGAGAGAGAAACTGAACTCAACTCCACTAAAATGAAAGGCCGGCATGTTTTTAACCACGGAAGTAGGCTAGTGGAAAAGTACTGAAGGACAACCACTCCAGAGGCTGATCAATGGGGCGGGTTGAGCACATTGAGTTATTCCTGAGTTTGCAAATAAATGTTTTCCTCTGTGCTTAGGCCAATTGTGTTTGCTGTTGAGAGTGGGAGAGATGGACGTTATCTCCTTTCATGTTTACATTTCAAAGAGATGGTTTCCAGAGCCTTAAGAAAGACATTTCTGGGTTGTAAAACTGGCAAAAGGCTTTTTAAAAGATTTACATCTCAAAGGGACAGAAAAAGAATTTACAATTACGAGTTCTCTAAAGTAAATGCTCCAAAAAAAGAGAGGTCAGGGCTGAGAGTCAGAAAGAAGACTGTCTAAAGTTTAGTCAAGCTGAAGGAAATGTTAAAGCTGTCTTGGTCAAAGGTATATTGGCCAGGACCTTCAGGAAATCAAGGATCCAAATCAGAGAAACATATTCCCACATCTTCCTACAAGAACACTTGTAAAATAAATCAAAGCAGCTTAATTTTTAGTAGGTTCTTCCCCCAAATCATTACACAGAATACAGATAAAGTGGGCTGGAGCATAAGCATTCTACCTTCCCTGTAGTCCAAATAAAACTTTCCACACTCCAATAAAGAGGAGAGGGACGGATCAGAAGCAAATGCCCAAGGAGCTGGCCAAATGCCCAGCAGCAGATTCATAGGATGGAAAAGAGAAAGTGAGAGCAAGACACAGGAGTCCGCTCATTAGCAAACATACACTAATCTGGCCAATTGCATTAATAATTATTCTTCCATAAGGAAGGCATGACATGGGGTGGAAGGACAGTAATGAAGGAATTTTTAAGAACTTGCTTTATAGAGGCCATGATTTTATTTAACAGAATATTTCTGCAGCTAAAAACAAATATTAGGAATCCTGCAAGTCCTCTGCAACTTTTTCAGTTCAAACACATTACACAATTTATAACTATATCTAAATCTGTATCTATATCTATTTCCTTCCATTGTGCTTGAATTGTATTCTGTTCGACATTACTTGGAAGATCTGACTCAGGTTTTAGACTCCATGATTCACTGGAGTTTGAGACTCATCTGCTTCTGTAGGAAAGGAAACTGAACAAATTCCTTGCATAGTCTCACCAATCTGAAGATTAGGGAGGTGTAGGAAACTGTTTTGACCTTTGAGACTCACAGAGATGTGTAGCAGTTGATACTGTCTATCAAGAAAATTGCACAGAAATTCTGAATTAATACATTTTTTTCAATGAATTTCTTTTCTATCCTGATTTTCCTCATTGAAACTCTTGGCCATTCAAGTCACGACTGAATAGCAGCTGAGCATCTGGGCACAGATTCCAGAATCTAGAGCGGCTGAATGAGATTGAGTTGTAATCAGGTTGGATGCGTGAGTCATCAGCTTGAGGTTTGTAATATTTAGAGCAAAAGACCTTGGTTGCAACAGAGCTGGAGACCGACATTGCCTTAACAATCTACTTTTGGATCATTTTCTGGGTAAATTTAGCACGCTTTAACACACAGGTTTCAAAATGGCCTGGAGATCGAAGTGTTCAATTGTAGTTCGGGGATAAATGCCAAAAGGTATTTTTGCCAAGACTTTCAGGCATATCGTTTGCATGTGTGTTATTTTAATTTGGTTAAGTATATTCTGAATAATCATAGGATATGAAGTTGAGACCATAGGTCTGAAGAAAGACTGCCTCGATTCTGATAGCAGCTTCTTCTCTCCTATGTGGTCTAGGGCAAACTACTGAAACTCTCTGTGCTTCATTTTCCTCTGATATAAAATGGAAGTGAAGGGCTGTAGGGCTGTGTAAGAGAATTAAGCAAGACTAGCAGTGTGTTGAATAGAGAGGAAATGCTAAATCAGTATTTATTATTATTTACAGTCTGTAATTATACAAACTCCATAAATCCATGACGAAAATGATTGTTTGATCTCATGTTAAAATGTTTGACTCTAATCTGTACAAAATAAGCAAAATGAGTTTCTATACTTATTTATATACTTAAAATGTGTCCACATTTTTTATATTCTGTTTGACATTAAGAAACCATTTTAACTATATTTACCAGTCAATGAATTATCATGGCCAATTGCCTAGCTATAACATACAGATACACTGTTCTCTCTCTCTCTCTCTCTCTCTCTCTCTCTCTGTGTGTGTGTGTGTGTGTGTGTGTGAAAGAGAGAGAGAAAGAGAGGAGTTGAGATTTTCCTACATCCTGTGGGGAGAGCCAGGTCCCCAGAGGATTTTCTAACTTAGAAGGGACCTGGCAATCAACTAACTGGTCATTCATCACTTCACTTTATCCGTAAAGTTCATAAATCAGCGTCAGTGAGTTCATCCATGGCCACAGGTGGTGGAAATGGGACTACAGCCTACTCTACTAACTTCTAGTCATCAGATTTGCATTGCATAATAGTTATTTTTGTGTTGGAAAGATGGGTTTGAGTCCTTGAATAACGGGATTGATTCCAAAACAAAATAACGTTAATTTGCAAAAAGGATTCTTGATCTCCAGAGGCCCTCCAGCCCATAAGATTTTTACAGTAAAAAGCTTGCCTCCTGCCCTCATAATGCTCTCTACTGCATGTAATTATGCTTAGCACTATTTATTTATTTATTTATTTATTTAAAATTTATTGTTATGTTAGCAACATACAGTATATACAGTGTGCTCTTGGCTTCGGGAGTAGGTTCCCATGATTCATCACTTATATACAACACCCAATGCTCATTCCAACAAGTGCCCTCCTCAATGCCCATCACCCATTTATCCAGCTTCCCCACCTCCATCAACCCTCAGTTTGTTCTCTGTATTAAGAGTCCCTTATGGTTTGCCTCCCTCTCTGTTTGTAACTATTCTCTTCCCCATGGTCTTCTGTTAAGTTTCTCCAATTCCACATATGAGTGAAAACAAATGATATATGTCTTTCTCTGGTTAACTCATCTCACTTACCATAATACCCCCCAGTTCCATCCATGCTGTTGCAAATGGCAAGATTGCATTCCATTGTGTGTGTGTGTGTGTGTGTATGGGTGTGTGTGACATTTTCTTTATCCATTCATCAGTTGATGGACATTTGGGCTCTTTCCATAATTTGGCCATTGTTGACAGCACTGTTATAAACATTGGGGTATATGTGCCTCTATGAATCAGCACTTCTGTATCCTTTGGATAAATTCCTAGTAAGTGCTATTGCTGGGCCATAGGGTAATTCTATTTTTAATATTTTGAGGAACCTCCACACTGTTTTCCAGAGGGGCTGTACCAGTTTGCATTCCCAAAAACAGTGCAAAAGGCTTCCCCTTTTTCCTCATCCTTACCAACATCAGTTTCCTGAGTTGTTAATTTTAGCCACTCTGACTGGTGTGAGGTGATATCTCAGTATGATTTTGATTTGTATTTCCCTGATGATGAGCCATGTTGAGCATCTTTTCATGTGTCTATGAGCCATCTGGATATCTTCTTTGGAAAACTGTCTATTCATGTCTTCTGCCCATTTCTTCACCAGCTTATTTGTTTTTCTGGGTGTTGAGTTTAGTAAGTTCTTTATGGATTTTGGATACTAACCCTTTATCCAATGTCATTTGCAAACATCTTCTCCCATTCCATTGGTTGCCTTTTGTTTTTGTTGATTGTTTCCTTCACTGTGCAGAAGCTTTTGATCTTGATGAGGTCTCAACAGCTCATTTTTGCTTTTATTTCCCCTGCCTTCAGAGACCTGTAAAGTAAGAAGTTGCTGAGGCCAAGGTCAAGGAGGTTATTGTCTGCTTTCTCTTCTAGGGTTTTGATGGTTTCCTGTCTCACATTTAGGCCCTTCATCCATTTTCAGTTTATTTTTGTGTGTGGTATAAGAAAGTGGTCCAATTTCATTCTTCTGCATTTGCTGTCCAGTTATCCCAGCACCATTTGCTAAAGAGACCGTCTTTTTTCCATTGGATATTCTTTCCTGCTTTGTCAAAGATTAGTTCACCATACATTTGTGGGTCCAATTCTGGGTTCTATATTCTATTCTACTGGTCTATCTGTCTGTTTTTGTGCTAATACCATACTGCCTTGTTGATTACAGCTTTGTAGTACAAGCTAAAGTCTGGGATTGTGATGCCTCCAGCTTTGGTTTTCTTTTTCAACATTACCTTGACTGTTTGGGGTCTTTTGTAGTTCCACACAAATTTTAGGATCAGTTGCTCTAATTCTCGTCCTAGAATGCTGGTACTATTTTGACTGGGATTGCACTGAATGTGTAGATTACTTTGAGTAGTATCAACATTTTAACAATATTTATTCTTCCAATCCATGATCATGGAATGTGTTTTTCATTTCTTTGTGTCTTCTTCAATTTCTTTCATAAGCTTTCTATAGTTTTCAGCATACAGATTTTTTACCCCTTTGGTTAGGTTTATTCCTAGGTATTTTATGGTTTTTGGTGCAATTTTAAATAGGATCAATATCTTTATGTTGCTTCATTATTGGTGTATAGAAATGCAACTGATTTCTGTACATATTTTATATCCTGCAACTTTGCTGAATTCATGGATCAGTTCTAGCAGTTTTTTGGTGGAGTCTTTTGGGCTTTCCATCTAGAGTATCAGATCGTTTACAAAGAGTGAAAGTTTGACAACTCCTTTGCCAATGTGGATGCCTTTTATTTCATTTTGTTGTCTGATTGCTGAAGCTAGGACTTCCAACACTGTTAAACAACAATGGTGAGAGTGGACACCTTTGTCGTGTTCCTGATCTCAGGAAAAGCTGAGCGCTTTCCCCCACTGAGGATGATATCAGCTGTGGGAATTATATGGCTTTTATGATGTTAAGGTATATTCCTTCTATATCAACTTTCTTGAGTGTTTTTATTAAGAAAGGATGCTGTATTTTGTCAAATTCTTTTTCTGCATCTATTAACAGGAGCATATGGTTCCTATCCTTTCTTCTATTAATGTGATGTATCACGTTGATTGATCTGCAAATATTGAACCAGCCCTGCAATCCAGGAATGAATCCCACTTGAACATGGTGAATAATTCTTTTAATATACTGTTGAATATAATTTGCTAGTATCTTGTTGAGAATTTTCACATCAAGAGATACATCATTCTGATCTGAATTGCCTAAATTCAAGATTATCCTTGAAAAATATAATTTTTAATCCATATTGAAATTTTCACAAGTTTCAAGAATTTATTTGTTGACATAAAACAACTCTGCATTGATAAAATAAAATCACAGTTTTTGGGTTCATATTGTGACTATTTACTTTTCTGGTAAGAGTGTTTTTGAATTCAAATACATGTATTGACATGTGAATTAATCTGTGAAATGTTTGAAAGACAGAAGATTGAACAGAGTTTATTTCTTTAAATATTAATAAATGAAACAGGTTGAATCACTGGGTTGCTTCCTACTTCTCACTGAGTTGTTTAACAATTTAGCTTCACTATTATCTTTGAAGTAATTTTTCAGAATACTAGGAACAGCCATATTTAATATAAGCATAAAAATATCCCAAGTCAATTGGAAAATAAAACTTTCACCATTGTATAATAGTCTAAACTGCCTTCTATTTTTCTCTCTAATGATACTACTACCCTTTGAGTTTTATAATTGTGTTACCCTGATTCTTTAATTCATTAGTATAAAATTTATTCTAACCTTGTTTTCCTCATTCTTTTATTCTGCAACCCTCTCTATACAAATCCACAATTTGGCACCAACCGTAAAAGTTAATAGGTGACCTCCTTCAGGTCATTAATAGAACATTAAGTAGGAATGAGTCCAATAACAAATAAAATACTTGACTGCTACCTGAAATCAACACCTTAGCACAGTAACAGCACTAGCTTCTCAATTTTTCCTACTTTTGATGGTAATGGTCCTGAAACATGGGATCCTCCCCTTATAATGGTATCACATGGCTCTGTCCTTCCTGATTGATTCTGGGGTGGAGACTTGACCATAATTAGGCTGGTAATATTCCCTTTCTGAAAACTCGAAACTGAGAGTGAAGGGACCCACGCACATTGAGTCATATCAATGTCAGAGCTGTGAGGAGAAAGACAAACTCCCACACTGTCACCTACCCTTTGAACAAACTACAATGAATATCATGATTTTTGTCATCTATTTTCTAACATTGGCTTAGCACTAACATATCAGAAGCCATTCTGAGTGATCACTGAGCATCAGGTCATGTAATTTTTTCAAAAGACCTATGAGGTAGGCACACTTTTAATAATATATTATGTGGGTTACACATAATATACACAATATATGTATAGGTATGTGAGTTACCTATAGGAGAAAACAGGTTTTGTGTGGTTAAATGGTTCCATTTCCAACAGCTAGTAAGTGAAAGAAACATTGTACAAATCCAAAACTTACTTCTTCACCATTGAATTATGTATTTTCCTTCAGCAAATGCTTATTAAACGACTTCAAAGTGCCAATATGAACACCTGTATGCTTGAAAATATATTCTAAAATTCTGAATTTTCACCCAAACCCATCCTGTCCTGAAAGGTTAAAATGTAGATATTTAAGGAAAACATTACTTTTACTCATCCAAACCTCTGATTTTCCTATAATTTGTCTGGAATCTAGTAATTTTTTTTTAAATGTACATGTTCTTTAATATATCCTTCTTTTATACTTAGGGACAGAAACTTTCCTAAATTCTAAACCACAGGGTAGATTCCAAAAGAATACAATCCAATCTAAAAAGTGAATTTTAGATGTGTGGTGGGAAATTAGAGATAAATATAGATAATAGCTTTCAGGGAAAAGCAAAATATTGCTGCAGCCCATCTCAGGATAAAAGGTAACAAAGAAAGTGCTATCTTGTGAGCTGTGATAGTCCATATGCTAACTATAGTTTGAATAGCTTACATGAGTTATTTAAAAATACATGCAATTAGCTGCAAAGTTAATGTATGTCTTAAAGCCAATGAAGAGCTAAAATTGAAGCTTAGAGCTGTTTCCTCAGCACACTGGGACCTGAATGCAAAGAATGAAAGGGACACAAAATGATTTAGTATTTGGTCACTGACATTCCTCAGCGATTAGAGCAAAATTATTGGTGATGGATGCTTGTAAGCGCGAATGCTATCTGGTTACTGGGATAATTTTCATAGCTATTTATATTACCATTCCAACTTCAGCAATGGTTCCCAATACTTGAAACATTTAGACAAGAAAATTATATGCTTTCTGAAAAGTATTAGAAAGTAATAGCAGAAGAAAATTAATGAGCTATGAGACTTTGCTCATTCAGCAATTGCCAAGTAATTAGAAAGCCAACAAAGCAAGGCATGAAGCAGTTGCAGAATTTATGTCTGCATACCTTCTTAACACAGTGTACATTAAATTGGGTCTAACACAGCAGCCATGCATCTGGTTCAAAGACTCCATAATGAGAAGCTAAATGTAATTCAGTTAAGCTCATTTTTATAAAAAAAAATAAGCTTACCATATACAGAATTTGTCTATGCAAAGGTCAAAGTACAATACTAGGATTAGTACTCTATTCCAATGGAAAAAAAAGATTATGCTACAGTTATACTTAGTTCCATTTGGCAGATTGGACTCTTGAAATAAAATAAGATTAGATGCTTTATCTCAGAATTAGTGACTCAATATTCTAAGTAATTAGGAAAGAACCCAAATATTCAATATTTCACATTAATTATTCCTTTTTGCTCACTCTTGTTTACATGTTTGGAACATGACTTTAAACAAAAGTTATGAATTTTTATGCTTATCTTTATTTTTGAGAGAGAGAGAGAGAGAAAGAGAGAGAGAGAGTATGAGCAGGAAGGGACAGAGAGAGAGAGAGATAGAATCTGAAGCAGGCTCCAGGCTCTGAGCTATCAGCACAGAGCCTGACATGGGGCTTGAACTCATGAACCACATGATCATGACCTAAGTTGAAGTTAGACCCTCAACCAACTGAGTCACCCAGGTGCCCCAAGTTATGATTTAAAAAAAAATTAATGCAAAAAGTTGAAAAAAGCAGAAAAAAGGTAAGAAAATGTATTGAAGGAGGAAAGAAGTCATAGGAAAAGAAAATGAAAAGTCAATAGGTAATAAATAACATTAGTTAAAGTCCTTTGCTAATAAAGTAAAAAATGAATCTTTGCTTAGAGAGCAACTAAATGATCAATAAATAATATTATGCCCCTAGTAAGCATTGCTTGTTGGTAATAGAATTAAATGAGTTTAGAGACCAACTAATACCATCCTTTATATTTTCTATCACATCATATTTGACATTAAGCCTACTGATTTTATATTAAAAATTAAGCCAAGAAGTAAAGAGGAAGATTCTGAATACAGATAAAACATCTCATCATTACACAGACCAAGGAAGTTCAACACCATGACAAAGTACTTTATTTAAGAAAAATAATAATAAAGGATATCATTATGATCCAGCCACATTATTAAAGCATTCAAGGGGGAAGATACAAAGAAAGATGCCTGGTTTTCCCCCATTTCTCTGTACATCCTAGAATTAAGTTACTGCAGAGTATGGATGAATTTCTGTCTCAGTAGCCCTTAGCAAGGTGGAGGGTAGGGCATCAACCTCCTCTCCTAACTAGAATATTTGGAAACATCTTAGGGTTATGTTGGTTGTCACAACGACAGGAGCTTGCTAACTGAACTTAGAGTCTGAAGACCAGGCATCCCATTCATTTATATGGGACATTCCTATACGATGAAGAATCATCTCATCCAAAACTCCCTAAAACCTCCATTAAGGGGATGTTGGAGGGGTAGCAATTCTCTATCCCACTTACATAAGTGTCTACTAGATATTTATAACCTAGAGTGATAACACTGTTCAGACAGTAAATTCCCTATCTGCTTCCTTCACCTCAATCAACCCAGGACTGGATCTAGACTAGTACACTATGTAGCTAGTGTTCAGAAGAAGTTCGCTAACGACACTGTGAAAAAAAAAGATGAAGAGAGAGAAGTCAGCTTGACGTTGAGGTGGGTCTCAGCATATTGTTTTTATTAGATGGGGTCATATGTATTAATAATTCCTTGCTCAGATTTTCAAATTTAGTGACTTGATCACATTAATTCATTTAGAGATGGTAAGAATGTATAGTACTGAACCACATGTAGCAAACTCATGAAACTGAAAAGTCCCAGAAATTCTCATTCTGCCTTTGGGTGAGTTCCAAATGAGTATATGAGAAGCAAGACTACCTTGTAGGGTGTGCAGGTTGTACACAGAACTGATAGGGACTCCATTCACCTAGACTAACATGCAAGTGATGTCCTTAGAGTTGTGCAGCTCAGCCACATGTAGAAACTCTGAAGTATTGCTTGGTGGGCATAGAATTGAATGAAGTTAATGTTCTTATGAAATTAAAATCAACTTATGAGATCCTGATTGCCACTCATCACCCCATGTAAATTTGTGTATAGTCTACAAAAATCATTAAATTTGCTACTTCTTCTAGATCATGGTGGAAGTCAAATACCATTTCTCCCCCTAGAGTGTGGTAAAAATAACTTATAATGATTATTGAAACTAAGTGCTAGGGATAATGTTTTGTGATTAATCTTCAGAGTAACCCTATAAGGTAGTTATTGTCATCATTTTATAGATGAGGAAATGAAGGCATAAAAAGATTAATCGATATATCCAACATAAAGGGAAGTGAGAAAAGTACAGGAATTATGTTTGGCACATGGTTATTACTAAATAAGGATGTAACCATGACTGCAGAGAGCTAATCTCAACATTTTATATCACTCCAGTATCAATTCCATCTTGAAGAGTAACCTGGTAGGGTTTTTTTTTTTTTTTAACCTTTGTTCATAAGTTATCTTTAAATTCACAGCCAATTCCTTGTTTGGAGTTCATATGTCTCCACACCTGAACAACAGTAAATCCTAGTGAATTCTATAAATCAGAGGAATGCTTGATTTTTTTATCTGCAACCCTGGTAAATAGAACCAAGCAGAAAGGGTAGCATTTTTTCTTTTTAAATGACACACATTGATTAGGGAAGCAGTTCCACCTGTCAAGTCATCCTAACTAGGAAGGGAAGACAGAATTATAAAATAAAGGGATATTTTTTACTTCTCTCCAAGCTTAACCTTAAGATGTCTACAGACCTTTAAGAAGAACTGAACTTAATCTAGCAACTGTGATTTTTCATTCGTCTTCTCACAGAGTGACTGTTTTCTTGCCCATAAACATCTTGGTTTCTAAGGAAAAGGGCAAGAACATGTGGAAAAAGAAATGAAAATAAAAGTACTGATATGATGAATTAAATATTCAGAAATAAACATTGAAAATGATCAATGGCTACTTCCCAAAATTAATACATAAAATACATGAAATATTAAAGAAAGAAAATATGAGCAGAGTAAGTCATTTTCTGGAAAAATTAAAAAAGTTCTCTTTGTAAAAAAAATTGTTCCATTGACTGATCAGGGAAGATAGATTTTAAAATTCATTAGAGTTGCCTGCCTTAGGGAAGCTTCTATGTACAAATCAAATTGGATGTCAAGCTGGGCTCCTGGGGGATGCAATTAAAATTGTAGGATCAGGGAGCATAACTATGTAAGACCTTGGTATGTATTCCTTGGAGAGTGTGATGGGGGCTTAGCCTCAACTTGTATACAAATTGAAATCATTATGAGGTCTGTGGTCTTTGAAACACATGTGAAACTGTATAATAAGTTGTGATGTTTGCTGGAATATTAACCTAAATGCAAAATGGACAACTCAACAATCAAGTCATAACATTTCACTTGCTGTCAACTATGTCCCTAGCCTTATGCTAGAGAATTGGGATAGGGCACAGTCTCTGACCTTAGAAGAGTCTAAAGCCTGAGGCAAGTACACAGCATTGATATTTAACTCTGTCTCCTTTGCCCCAATTAGTTCAACAAAATATGAGCATCTAAACCAAATTAAGCCAAAGATACCACCTCACCACCAGACATAGCTGACTGGTCCAGTAGTGAGTTCCTGATCCAAGCTGGGTCTATAGAGCTCTTCTGCATAAGTTAGCATTGTATGACCAAAGATAATTCATGCCTTTTGGGAGGCTGAACCTGTGCTTTCAGAAATTCAAAAATTTGAGAGAAAAACCAAATATTTACCTGAATTGGAAGAATGCCGTGATGGTGAGAGAGATCCTTTCAAAGGTATTCTGTTCTCTACACATGGTGAGGGTCAGAGATCGTGATTTTCCAGGTGTGTTTGAGGTCTCGGTTAGGTCTTGTCCTATCACCCCATTGCTTTCTGTCCTCTCTGCGCTTGGATATGACTGGCTTCCATTGCATCATGGTTAGTCATGAAGTCTGAAGAGCATGATTTGCAGTACATCAACAGAATCTGTACCTGCCCTAGCCCATAGTCAAGTCTCCTCCCTTCCAGACTTTAAAGGAACACTGTTTAAGGGAAGTTTTTTGTATTAGATGCCAAGCTGTGTACCTGCAGAACTGCATTTAAAGTCACACACTAGGCTGACTATCTATAGGATTCACTAAGCTGAGGGCATCATAATTTTAATGTGAAAGGTTGTGGGAGATGGGAAACATGAGTCCACACCATCCAATGTAAACTTTCCTCCTTTCATATTAAAAGTCTTGCCCCAATGCCCAATAACTACTAGTGCTATTCTAGTCATCTGATTTTTAAGACCTGAGAGCTGGAAAAACTGCCTTACGCTTCTAGAAAGATGATAGCTCCCTGAAGTGTGAGGGGCTAGGAGACTGTGGGGAGGCAGATTTCCAATCTAAATTATTCCAAGTGCTGGGAGTTTTCTGGGGAGGATACTTGACTGGGAGTCAGAAGACCTAGGTTCTAATTTTGGATATAGCACTTACTAGAGGTGCAATCAGTGTTCTGATACATAAAATGAGGCAATCGCACCAGCCATTGCTTCATTCTTTAACTGTACAAGGTGGATCAGTTATGTCAGTGGATATCAGAGTGAAAAGCAACTGATTCACATAATTCAAGAGATACCAGTATTCATAGCTTTAATAGAGAGAAAGCTGGACATTGGTGAAAGAGGCAAATGAGGATGATAAGCATAAAGGAGAGATAAGGTGCTCATTCAGTCATGTGGTAAATATATATATATTTTAAAGATTTTTTAATGTTTATTTTGAGAAAGAGAGAGAGAGAAACAGAAAGAGGGAGAATGAATGAGCTGGGGAGGAGCAGAGAGAGAGAGAGAATCCCAAGTAGTCTTTATGGTATCAGTGCAGAGACTGACATGGGGCTGGAACTCATGAACTGCGAGATCATGGCCTGAGCTGAAATCAAGAGTTGGACACTTAACCGACTGAGCCACCCAGGCACTCCGATAAATATACATATTAAGTTACCGTAATTACCAGAAAGTCTAGCAGCATTCAGTACCAGGATCCAGTTGCTCCTGAAGCCCACCATCACTAGCCTTCCAGAAACTTGCTAATTTAGTTACTCTACCACTATTCCAAAATTGTCCTTATTTTTCCTTTTTGACACTTGTAACCAAAGATAGCTAAATAATGCAGAGAAGAAATAAAAGAGACAAGATGGCAACGCTCTGCTCAGAAGTACAATTTATGTGGCCATCAAGAGCTTTCAGAAAGCAAAGATTCAGGGTTGAAGTTCCTAATGCTTCCTGCATCCTGGGAAAGACAAGACTCTGGAAAGGAGCAAAAGCGGAATCCGGACACCAACTCAGAAGTTAGAAGCAAGTCAAAGAGCTCTGATAGCCCCAAGATTTAAACAGTGGAGCATGTCCAAGTGAAATATTAGAAGAACCTCTACCCCATCTAAAATAGATACAGGTGGTATTTCTTTAATATGCATTCAATTGCAAGTTCACATTGTTAATATTTATTTTTATTAAGATATATAAGCAATACAGATAATGAGCCTGTTTGAAGGAAAATATATTTGATATTGAGGATCACGGTAACAGTTTTAGGCATAAATCAGCCTTTGTGTTTGTGAAAATTAAAGTTTCAACCATTCCTCAGAACAGAGTATAAATATACGCATTATGGGGGCAGCTGGGTGGCTCAGTCAGTTAAGCATCCGACTTTGGCTCAGGTCATGATCTCATGATCTGTGGGTTTAGGCCCCGCATTGGGCTCTGGGTTGATAGCTCAGAGCCTGGAGCCTGCTTTGGATTCTGTGTCTACCTCTCTCTCTGCCCCTCCCCTGCTCACACTCTGTCTCTCTCTCAAAAATAAATAAACATAAAAAATTAAAAAATATATACACATTATGTCCAGCCTCCTCTATTTAGAGTGCATCACAGGTACAGAATCAGAATTGTTACCTGTCCCTACCTAGCTTATGTACTTCCGACAATGCTACATGAGTCTCAAAAGGAATAGTAAACTTTACAATGAAATTGTCTCAACTTACATAAAATTTCCTCAATATTTAATGAAGGAAATTAATGATTTCACAATCTAAAATTCTGACCAAGGATATGTCAATCACTATGTTTTAAAAGAACACAATAAAATTCTAAGTCAATTCAGACTCACATTTTATCACAATGTTCATGAAGGTTCTTTGGTTCTGACTGATTAAATTTGATTGAGCAATATGGAATGAAATTATTTATCCTCATATCACTGATAACTTGATAACTTAGTTCACTATGATCAAAATGAGAACCACTTTAAAATTTGAGCTCCCCTAGGAAGTCTGAAACATAACTACAATACAACTTGATCCAATTCTAAGTGGAGAGAGTAACTACTAAATTAAAATAACTTTCAAGGGCACCAGTTAAGGTTCTTCATTAAAGTATCTCATTTCAATACCTTGTTCCTTTTCTCTTTTCTTTTTTCTTTTCTTTTCTTTTCTCTTCTTTTCTTGTCCTTTCCTTTTCTTTCTCCCATTTCTCTTTCTGAAAAAAGTTTTTTCCTCCATACTTAATGGTAAAATTCCAAAGAGGATAAAAATTCTGTGCATGGAAATAGAAGTACACTGCCCAATAAAACTCCATGCTTACTAGCCAATACTTACTGAGCACTTGCTATATGATCAATTTGAACTAGATGCTCTAGGGCCATGTTGTCCAATATCTTAGCTACTAGCTACATAGGACTAGTTAAGTTAATTAAAAATAAATAAAATCAAAATGCAGCCCCTCAGCTGCCCTAGCCACGTTTCAAGCATTTAATAGTCACCTGTGGCTAGAAGCTCTAGTATTGGACCATGTAGGTATAGACATTTGCAACATCAGGGGAGGCTCTGCTGAACTGCACTGCCCTAAGGAGGTACTAAAAGTATGAGTATCAGTTCCTGCTCTTAACGATTCATTTGGTTGGGAGAATAAGACTCACATACATACATCGGTAGTACAGATATGTAGACAGTTACATATTAAGACATAACGGAATTCACTCTAAGTGCTCTGGGAAATATGTCACGATTTCATAGGTTAGCACTTACAAGAGGAAAACAAGCAAGGAGTAACCAAATGAACAAAATTGCCCTACCTCTAAGACAGGGACGAAGTTGGTCCTACTTAAGAATTTGACTAAATGGCTCTGAGCATAAAACTCAATATTTCAGCTGGGTTATGCGGAGCTAGGAAAGCAAACATCATAAGGGGGTATAGGTCAGCAACAGGCATTCAGGTGGTAAAGCTGGAGAGAGGGACAGTAGCTGAACAGCGTTGTTTCGTATCCTCAAGCACAAACTCCATTGCGCAAAATACCACCCTGCAAATGAAGGCAAAGCTAACAAAATGTTTCTTTATGTCTTTATGGGGTTAAAGCCTGTTCAGAAATTACTACCTCTAAGAATCAATATTTAACCTTAGGAGATGTATGCATGCATGTATGTGTGTATGTTTTGTGTCTAATTCAATACGTGTCTGTAGAAGAACTGAAAAGCTAAAGAAGTATTTCTAACTCACATGGACTCAGAGTTTTGAAAAGATACTAAATTTGAAGAGCCCATACCATCCCTGGAATTTCATGTGGGGAAAAGCATAGGCTACTCGCAGTGATCTTGGTGCTGACTCCAGGGCACTATCTTAGATGATATCATTCAGACATGGAAAAATATATTGTTGGGCAGCGTGGGTGGATAAGAACTCAAAAGTAAGCACAAGGGCTAGTTGGGATTTGAGATTTGTTTCCTCTTTGTTACTTTGGAATATTAAATAGCCCAAGTGGGGA
This sequence comes from Hyaena hyaena, assembly GCF_003009895.1. Classification (NCBI taxonomy): domain Eukaryota; kingdom Metazoa; phylum Chordata; class Mammalia; order Carnivora; family Hyaenidae; genus Hyaena; species Hyaena hyaena. The sequence continues at coordinate 453,909 of NW_024081324.1, forward strand.
CTACACCATAATCTCCTGTTCTGTCTGGAGCCAGTTTACCCAATGAACAAAAGCCAAACATAATTTTAAGCAATTTTACTTATAAATTTGGAACAAGTATTCATGAGTGCCTCATGTCCTAAAGTTAATTGGACCTAGAATTATTTTATGAAACAACTTTAGCACCTGAAGATTCTGATTCTTTGAACTTGGAAGCTTCTAAGTAGCTTGCTGAGTTACTGCTACACTGCCAAGTTAAGGCTCCGTGGGACTGTTAATGGACTGTATAATTTGGTGCATTTTAAAAATAATTACTATTGTCCCAGGGAAATTGTTCTAACATTACATGCGTGTCGATTGATCCATGGGACTAGATAGATACTCAATAATGCAAGTGTTTTCTGCTTGTTAGTGGGCAGGTTTCATCTCTGTTTGTCCTCCTGTCTTCAAAAGCAACTACGTCCCCAGGGTGTTAGGTGTTCCCAGGATCCAAATCAGTGTATGATACTGTGTGCTCACAGCAAATGCTCAGCCACTTACTTATTCTAAACCCTTTTTATTTAGCTCTTTTTTCCATACAGGTTGAAATCCAGGATTAAAAAAACTGAATAATTGAGAGAAAAATCAACAGGTATGTAGGAAGCACAGGTCTCTGAACCATTTAGAATACCTACAACATGTATAGCATAGTTTACGGATTTGAATAAAAGTTCTTCACCTTTAGATGTCCCATGACTTCAGTGTTAATGTCTGACTTCTTTTCCATGGCTCTTCTACCTCACGCTCTAGCCAACCTGGGTAGTTTCTCTTCCAACGCGTCTCTATCCTGCCTCTAAATTTTGGGGGTGATTCTTTTTTCTCCGTCCCACAGGTAGAAATGCTATCCATCTTTCCAGAATCATCTTAAACTTCAACCTTATTGGAAAGCTTTTTTAATTGCCCAGATTCAATAAAATCTCTTCTCCATCTGAATCTCCAATCCTTCCCTCCATGCGAGAGCACTTGCTTTATAGCATTTTATAAAGCTGTATAGACACACAACTGCACACATTGCAGGTTATAGGGATTTGTTTTGTATTTAAATCCTTAAAAATTCTCTACTGCTTACGACCAAAAATCATTTGTCTATGTCCTATTGCTACTTAGTACACTGCCCTGCACATTATACTAAGCTCCATAATTATTTACAAGCTAACACAAGCTCCATAAATATTTCTGTACCGGACATATGAGATATCCTCCTGGTTCAAAGCAAATACGAACTAGATTTTCTTGTTGCCTAATCTTTAAATTGCTGTTGCTTTTGTCTGTTAGCATTAGTGTGCATACTTGTAGAGGACATACTTTTGATGATCATTCTGAGGTCACTATAGACCATGGATCTGTTACACAGAATAGGATAACTGCATAACTGTGTACTACCTTATTCTGGCAACAGAAATACTGCCAAACAAGAAGTTCAAATGAGATTCTGTTTCTTATGTAGGAAGGTGGTATGCCTGATATACTGGGTGAGTGAGAATAAGAGCCGAAATATGTAGATTTTGATTAATTTGCTGATCTATCAAATGGGACTAATTTTGGTGGTAGGTTTTTTTTGTTGTTGTTGTTTTGGTTTTTTTTTTTTTTTTTTTTTTTTTNTTTTTTTTTTTTTTTTTTTTTTTTTTTTTTTTTTTTTTTTTTTTTTTTTTTTTTTTTTTTTTTTGCTGCATATTTTTCACAGATCTTAATTGCAAGTGCTCTGAAATGGTAGCAACAGATATAGGCTTATACTATCTCCTTCAAGATCAAAATTGCATGTTTACCCAGTAGGCTTAGGGATATCATCCATAGTCATGAAAAGCAGAAAAATGTTCCTGATTTATGTGGTTTGAGAATCCATGATCTTGATCTGTTTTCAGGATCCTCTAACAAATCCATAAACTATCCATACATAGTCATCAACCATATAGAATACTAATGTGAATAAAGTCAGGAACACTATTATTTGAAAACCTACTCCATTCTGGCACTTTTTAAAAACAATATTGATAACATTGTCTTTTTTTCTTTATAATCACCCTAGGAATCAGACATTATCATGGATGAGGCAAAGGAAGCTTAGCAAAAATATATCTTGCCCTAAGTGAGATAAGTGTTGTGTCAGACAACTAATATGATTGGAATCCAGATTTGTCTGATTCTACACCATAATCACTCCATAGTCTTCCAAACTCAGAAACAAAAATCTCAAGACAATGGTGATGATGCTCCAGTAATAAGGAACTGCTCGAATTCTCAGCACATGTCATGAGATTATCATGATGTTTCCATTTTCAGAGAAAAGTGTCCCCCAAATATCTGTTCACTTGGGAATTTCATTTGTGGGATTAAATGAATTTTGAATCACCTGATGTAATAATAAAGGAATGTACACAATTAGTAAAAGTTTAGATCTGAATCTCATTTTTCATACAATATAAAAAAGCATTTCGTATAACTGTATCTTGTTTAAAACACTATTTTTTAATACACTTGTACTTTATCGTTTTTTAATAAAGCTTAGGTAATTTAAAAATTATAGTGTGCACACTAATACATCCTTTGAGAAGTGAATTAAGGGAAAATAAGGGAAATGGCTATAATCTCTATTTTATGGGCCACTGGAACAAAAATACCCACTTAAATACAGGTAGGCAATTTAAAGTCCAGAACAAGAAACTATTATGGAATCAAAAGGTAAAAGTATTTTCTGGTTGAATTATTAATAGGGAAAAATACCAAAAAATGTCAGATTTAAAATATTAACAGTACCAAAGGATTCGGTCTTCATTTGTTTTAGGGCCTAAATTTATACTTCTTATTTGTACTGGTACTTTAACCTTGATCTTATAAAGTTATTCACAAATTGTGATCCTTGAACTGTGATATTTAAGCTAAATATTTATGAGATGATAATACCTATGCATTTTATATCTAACGTCAGTTAAAACCTTGTTTCTGCTGAATAATAAAGTCCCACTTGTCCAGCTATCAGACTTCTGCCAGACACAAGGATGTGAGTCTGGTTCCAAACAGAGAAACCAAAATAATAGCCTTGGGTTAACAGGAAATAAGCCACTCTAAGCACGTTGCCCCACAGGAAAGGAGAACTCATATTAGAGCCTATTGATCTGTAAAGACATTACATAACAATTTGGATGAGCTGAATTTTGCACTATCTCCCAAATTTAGTAATGAACTGCTTCCAATAACTAGAAGAAAAAAAAGCCAAACATGCAGATGAGCTCTTGCATCCTTGTGTACACATAATATCTAATCAATATATAACATTTAAGCAATATATAACATAAAACATATTTAAATCTGTTTTGGGAATTTATTCATATGTAACTCTGCTAATATATGCATACATATAAAGTGCAAGCTCTAAAAGTCTAGGAAGGAAACTTCTTATCCATAACTCATCTTCCTTCAATGTCCCTAGCTGAGTCCTGAAAATCCTCTGAAATTCTCTCTGAAAAGTATAGTCCATGTTATTTCCTGTCCTGCCCCAGGAATTTATTCTTTATACAATTAGAATGTTCATATGACAGTATCCACTCTCATGAAATTTAGTATTTATTTCTGTACATGAGGATATCTTAGTTTCAAATTCTTTTCTGTATTTCATGTTTCTATTACAAGACCATACTATTATAAATGTTAACACTATAATACTTTTTTGGCACTTCATAATAAATTTTGTGATGTTAGAATTATTAAATGACAAAACAAGAAAGCATAGCCTTTAAATGTACTTTATATTCTAGTAACATAACTGATACTGCGTATAAATATCATGTAATCTCTTGCCTGGATGGATCATATTTGAATGAATAAGATCCCTTTTGAAGTCTGCATCAAAATCTCTATGGATAAACTAAGTTCATTTTCAAGGCAAGCCTTTAAAATACATGAACAATGTAATGTAGTATCGATTTAGAAATATTTATAATATAAAAAGCAGTTTAAACATATTTTTATTCTGTCTTAGATAAGCCTTTTAAATTCATGCTTTAAATATGCTTTTATCATATTGATTTTCATAAAAGACCTTGGTACTTTTTTTTAAAAGCCTAAAATACAATCTTCTCAATAGGAAATTTTCTTATTCTTAACATATTATAAAATCAGGGGTTTTCTTATCTTCTGTCTTCTAGTCAAAACTCCATGTATCTTGAACTTAAATACTCCCAGAAGAGCAATGCTCACTGTAGATCATTGTTACTTAACTTTTATTTGGGACCACAATGTCTGTGATCAGGGAAGACATCTCTGAGAGGGGGACATTTGGACTGAGAACTGAATAAATAACAAAGGGCCAGTCATAGGGAGAACTTTGAAAAGATTACACCAGAGGAAAAAAAACCTGTAAAGACAAAGGTCCTGTGGCAGGTAAAATGTAATATGTTCAAGGAAGTGAAAGGTCAGCCACAGTGAAGTCACAAGTGAAGTGAAGCCACAGTGACTGAAGTGGATAAACATAGCCTACAGTGAAGCTGGAGAGGTAAGTAAGGGAGAGATCATGTAGACTCCTTGCAGCGTTTTCAGCGTCCTGAATTAAATCCATAACAGATGATGCTCAAGTCTTTGGCAAGATCAGGCTCACAAGACTGATAGAGCAGTGCACTCTATTCTGTGCTCAGTGCTTCTGAATACAGGATTGGAAATTGCCTGGCATGAACTGTGGAGCGGAATTGGTCATTTCATTACACTTCCGTCATTTCATTACACTTACAAGAGATATGTGATAACGCCCCCACCATGAAATCCATTCTTTATGTCAGTCTAAAAATGTAAATGAATGGACACATCAAATCCATGCTACAAACCTGCTTGTTTATCCTCTCTAAATGACCTGTTGTTTCTAGTTCTTCTTTTAAACAAACATTGATTTCAAGAAGCCTTTATTTCTGGTTGAGGAATAGGTCAACAAGTATTTCTCTGGGATAGCTGAGGTAAATTTGTAGCAGGTTGTCCTGAGTTGTACTCTCTATCTGCAAATACTAGTCTGCAAAGTTGTAATAGAGTCTAATTTGATTTTTTTTTTTATTTTAAAGAAGAAATCAATTCTTTTAGCCCAATATATGACAGGATGTCATTTTGATTAGTGTCCCCATAGCTATGTTCAGGCTGCTTAATTTTGGTAAAGGATGGTCAGAATATATCTTCAGTGAGGAAATTTGACAGAACTCATAATGCTGTCATAGCAAAAGTAGCATTATTTGAAGGAGACTCTGTCACCCTCTGACAACAGTATTACATTTCAGTGTCCTACCAAGACAGGCTATTGAATGGATACGTAATCAGGTTTACGAGAGTGGAGGCAAAAATGAGTCAGAAGGGCTGGTTTTGAGAGCAGCTTTTGTATCCTTTTAACTATGCAAATGGGAATTACGTATTGTATAAGCTTTAGTTTTCTGACAAAAAAAATAATGATACTGTGCTTTAAATTTTGATGAACTATAAAGAACTACATTATTCTATGAGAAATAAATTTGAAAACAAGAGCAAATGTATAATCTTCCAGGAAAGTTTGAATTTACAAAAAAAAGATTCTTAAGGAATCATTAAGGTTTAAATAGACTGATTCCTACAGAAGATCAGTTTTATAGTGAGTACCCCACCAAAATCACAAGGTTCAGATAGTTTTACATAGAAATTTTATCAAACCTTCAAAGAACCAATAAATTGCAATGTTATTTAAATTGCTTTAAAGAACACTGAAAAGAAAAACCTTCCAAAATATTTTTGTAAAGTCAACATAACATTAATTAATCCCCAAATGTGACAATGTTAGACACAAAGAAGAGACTAAGGACCAAAGTCACTTAGAGCTATCAATGAAAAAATCAAATCATAAGTATCATATTAGGAAACAGTATATAGCAGCATGTTAGAAGACTAATACATATTGAAACAGTGAGATTAATTCTAAAATGCAAGGATGGTTCAATATTAATTAATCTATTAATCATACTGCAGATGAAAAAGAAAAAATCTTCATCATCTCAATAGACGTAAAATCATTTGATGAAGTTTAATATAAATTCTCGATAAAAACTGTTAATACACTAAGAATATACAGACTCTTCCTCAACATGATCGCTCTCTCAAGCCAAAGGCCAGATTTCTTTTTTTATATATTTTTTAATGTTTATTTAGTTTTGAGAGAGAGGCAGAGACAGTACGAGCAAGGGAGGGAAAGAGAGAGAGAGGAAGACATAGAATTGAAAGCAGGCTGCAGGCTCCAAGCTGTGAGCACAGAGTCCGTCGTGGGGCTTGAACCTACAGACCATGAGATCATGACATGAGCTGAAGTCTGATGCTTAACCAACTGAGCCACTAAAGGCCAACAATCTTAATGTCAAATACCAGAAACATATCCACTAAAATCATTACCAAAATAAGACCATCCCCTCTCAAAAATATTATTCATCATTGTTCTGGAATTATAAGATAATAAAATTAGACAAAAGAAAAGCACTACAGGTAAGGAAATCATAAAGGAGAAATTAAAATTCTCAGCATATATAGACTGTAATACTTGAAAGAAACACACACACATCTACAAAACTTTAAAAACTGCTACATGAAATAAGATACTTCAGTAAGGGGTGGCATGCAGAGCATTCAAAAATAGTCTGGAAATACCAGAAACAGAAAACAGAATAAAGAAAACAATCCCATTTACAACTGCATCAAAAAGAATAAAAGACCTGGGAATAAATTTAATCAAGCAGATGAAAGACCTGTATTCTGAAAACTCTAAGACATTAATGAAAGAGATTGAAGATGATACAAACAAATGGAAAGATACTCCATGCTCATGGAATCCATACTGTTAAAATGTCCATACTACTGCTCAGTATACAAATTCAATGCAATCATCATCAAAATACCAAGTTTTCACAGAACTAGAACAAATAATTCTAAAATTTGTATGGAAACACAAAAGACCCTAAATGGCCAAAGAAATCTTGAGAAAGAACAAAGCTCAAGGTATCCTGTTCCCAGACTTCAAACTATTCTACAAAGTTGTGGTGATCAAAACAGTATGGTACTGGCACAAAACCAAACACATAGATCAATGGAACAGAAGAAAAAGCCCAGAAATAGATCCATGCTTATCTGGTCAATTAATCTATGAAAAAAGAGGCAAATTTATGAAAAAAGAGGTAAAAGTAGTTGTAAAGACAGTCTCTTCAATTAATGGTGTTATGAAAACTGAACAGCCACATACAGAAGAATAAAAATGAGCCATTTTTATACCATCTACAAAAATAAACTTAAAGACCTAAATCTAAGACCTGAAACTATAAAACTCCTATAAGAAAACATAAGCAGTAAACTCTTGTACATTAGTAGAACATTTTTTGGATCTGTCTCCTCAGGCAAGGGAAACAAAAGAAAAAATAAACAATTGGGACTATATCAAACTAAAAACAGTGAGTAAAATAAATCAGCAACCTGCTAAAGAGTATCTCTGAAAATGGATTAATATACAAAATATATAAAGAACCCCTACAATTCAACACCAAACAAGCAAACAATCTGATTAAAAATATCCACAGAGGTCCTGAATAAAAATTTTTCTAAGGGAGACACACAGCCGCAGACAACTGAAAAGATGTTCAAAATTCCTAATCATCAGAAAAGTGCAAATCAAAACCACAGTAAAACACCACCTCGCATCTGTCAGCCTGCCTAGTATGAAAAAGACAATGGATACCAAGAGTTGACAAGGATGTGGAGAAGAGAGAATCCCTGTGTACTATTGTTGGAATGTAAATTGGTGCAGCCACTATGTAAAACAGTACAGAGGCTCCTCCAAAAATTAAAACTGGAACAATCCTGTGATCCAGCAAAGCAACTTTTGGACATCTGTCTGAAGAAAATAAAGACACTAATTTGAAAAGACATATGCAGCCTATGTTCATTGCAGCATTATTTACAATGACTAAACTTACGTATGTCATTGTTACTATTAAAGTTGTAAGGGATTTTATACTATGGTAAAGCAGAGCTTCTCCCTAAGCAGTGTGCTGATAATAGGTTGTAGGAATACCGATTATTAATTCCCTCAGCTCTCAGAAAGGTCAGATGGAGACCTGGCTATATTCAGATGTCTGCTAGTTACTGTTCTGGACAAATGGGCTCCAGGCTCCAGCATCATCTTATATTTATCCCAGGGTGTTACAGAAATACTCATTTTATTAAATGTGTGCCTTGGCAAAAAAAGATTGGCAAGCCTTATACAAAAGCAGCACAGTAGAGCAGTTAAAAACAGACTCTGATGCCGGAATACTTGGCTTCAAACTCAACTCTCCCCTTAAAAGATATGTGAGCTGCGGAAAGCGATTTTAATCTCTCAGTGCCTCAGTGCAAAATGGGGATAATAAAATTGTTTACTTCATATGGTTGTAAGGGGAATTAAATTTATTCTATGTAAAGCATTTAACACAGTGCCTAGCAGATAGAAAGTGCTCAATATTATTTTCCACTCAAATTTCAACCACTGCCATAAATCTTGATGTTTCTGTAAACTCTTACTTCCACCTAATGAAAACACAAACTAGATAACCTTTTTTGGAAATAAATTTGGCAATATATACCAAAGGCTTTTAGAATATTGCATTTTAACCCATTTATAATTTCTTCCTTGGGAATTTATCCCAAAAAAGAATCAGAAATACATGTAAGAAATTTGATACAAAGTGGATTACAGCATTATTTGTAAAAGGAAAAGCTGGAAATATGTATGAATAAACTAGTGTTTAAAACTATTCATGACAATATGATGTAAGCATTCAAAAATAATTTTTCAAAGGGTATTTAACTAGAGGCAATACTCAGGACATAAGTTAACATAAAGTTAACTGTAAAAAGACAGACAAAATTGTAAATACATAAAATTCTAAGTAAGTAGAAAGATAGGTATATGTGCATAGAAAAAAAAGAAAAGGACTAAAATAGAAATATTAACAGAAAAAAGTATGGTTTCCTTATACGATTAGAATAATTTTTAATATCAAAATTCATTACTATAAACCAGTAGAAGATCTAACTGAAAAACAGAATCATGCAATAGCAACAGAAAAGATATAAATGTCTCAAAACAAACTTTAAAAATATTGAAGACTTATAGGAATAACTTCTGAAATGATACAAAAGAACACTGTGATCAACTACAGCCAACATAATAAAATAAGATCCCAATAAAAATATAATGTGATCTCAGTAAATTTAATGAAGAGATTTTTTTTTTAACCAAACTAATTCTAAATTTATACTGGAAGATAAACAAACATGAATAGATAAGAAAAGTCCGAAAAAGGAAGGGCAATGAGAGAAACTAGTCATATCCTATATTAAACATACAATGCACCAGCCATATTTACCACAATGTGATACAAAAACAGAATAATTCATACCATAAATCAAAATATATTCAGCAGTTCAGTATATTATAAAAATGGCATCTCAGACAAGGAGGAAATAATGCTTTACTTGATAAATCATGTTGGCACAATTGCATAGCTTTCTAAAAATAAAAATTGAACCCATACTTCACATTATATCCCAGAACAAATTCCTAATGGACAAATCAATTAACTTTCCACTCAAATTTAAATTTCCACTCAAAAATATAAAGCATTATTTGTACTATGAATTGACTAATTTATATCCTTTGGGTGGTAGATAAATTTCAAAATAAGATGCATAGTTGAAATGCCATAAAAAAGATGGTTTACACATTTGATACAGAAGACCAAAAGTTTCTGCATGGCAAAGCATAAAAGTCAAAAGATGAATGACAAATAGGCTAAAAATTTGTAGTCCATATCCAGAGAGGAGCTAGTCTCTCTAACATAAAAAGAGCTCAGAAATTACATCATAGAAGACTAACAGACAAATAGAAAAGTAGAATTAGGAGATGAACAGGGATTTCGTAAGAAAGAAAATACTTGAACGTAAGTTAGCATAAGGTTAACTGTTAAATAGACAGACAAAATTGTGAAGACATAAAATATAAAAAGTATTGCTAATCTCATGAAAAAAGAAATGCTAAAAAAATAAGTCATGGTACTATTTTTCACCTGCTGGATAGGCAAGAATTCAGAAGTTTGCTGACACACTTTTATGAAAAATTCATGGGCTCTAGATGGTTTAACACATTACTGACAGGGCTATAAAGCATGCTATATGAAAGAAAACTTGGCAATCTCTATCAAAACACAAATGTATATTCCCTTTGACCTCATAGTTCCATTTATGTAGAAATATATCTTACATATATGCTCACACGTATATAAAATGGCTTAAGTACACTGATACTCATTGTCCTATTGGTAGTAATAGCAAAGATAGAAAAAATCTCAATATCCATCAGTCTTGAACTGCTCAAATAGATCATGGTGAAATGATTTTAAAAAATTCTAGGCAGCTGAGACCTCAGCACCACCTAGCTCCTTGACTGTGGCCTTGTAGAGGACCCAGCCACTCCATGCTTGGACTCCTAAGCTATAGTAAACTATGAAATAATAATAAATGTGTATACTTTAACTATACTGTTGTTAGGGAGCCATAGAAACAAATATAGATGGGGAGCTTTATGAACCTAAAACTACAATCATTCTCCTCTAACTATTTTGTAACATCTCACATGCACATGACTTCCCAGCTTCCCTGGTTTTATCCTTGAGGGGACCTGGATTAGGGGTCCGAGCCAGGCAGGTGTGGGTGAGGCACTAGTTCCCAATGCAAGAACACCTTTCCAACAGTCCGCTTTTTTTCCTATTAACAAGAACACTATACATTTTTACAACCCTGCTAGGCTGCCTCCTACCCCGGGTAAAGTCTACTCCTCTACACACACACTGGCTGTAAGGAGCCTCCGGTCCCCATTTGTCACTCCAGCTTTCTTCATGTTCTCTCTGTAGATCCTTTGAAAGTAATAAGGGGCAAAGGAACAAGCAGAGGAATTAGTTGCCCATTTTAGGCTCAATTGGAACTGGAAGCCCCTCCCACCTCGATTGCTGTCCTTGACCTGGAAGGGTGTTCATCTCATTGTTATTCTTGAATGATAGTTACACTGTTTATAAAAATTTAGGTCGACGATTATTTTTTCCTCAGTATGTTGAGGATATTAACACGCCGTCTCCCAGCTTCCATTGTTGCCATTGAGAAATCAGCCATGTGGAAACTATCATTCTTTTGTAGCTTAAGTGCTCTCTTGCTGCATCCACCCCTCTGCCTCACCATAGCTACTTTTAAGATCTTCTGTCTTTGATGTTTAACAGTTGCAATATGACATGTCTATTGTGGATTTCCTTTTATTATGATGATTGGCAATTGTCTTAAATCTGAAGAAGGAGATTTTGCATGGATTCTAGAAAATTCTGACCCATTAACTTTTTAAATATTGTTTCTTTGACCTATCCTTTTCTCTCCTTCTGAAACTGCAATTAAAGGTATGCTAGACCTTATTTCTTTTCATTTTATCTTCTCCTATTCTCCATTTGTGTATCTCACTGTCTTGCTTTCCAAGTAGTCTCTTTACATTTATCTTTAGTGACATTTTCTTCATCTCAGATTGATTTGCTAGGCAACTCCTCCACTGAAACTCCAAGAGCAATTATTACTTTGTTTTCCTTTTTAGATTAATTTATCATTAAAGCTTCCTGATTATTTTGATAGCCTTTTTTTATGTAGCATACTTTCCATTTCTGGTTTGATTTTTTTTAACATTTATTTAATTGTGAAAGATAGAGAGAGAGCACAAGCAGGAGAGGGGCAGAGAGAGAGGGAGACACAGAATTCAAAGCAGGCTCCAGGCTCTGAGCTGTCAGCACATAGCCCAACACAAGGCTTGATCTCATGAACCGTGAGATCATGACCTGAGCTGCAGTCATACACTTAACCTACTGAGCCACTCAAGCACCCCAGGTTTGATTCTTTTTAAGATAAAGAGGTTAATACTTTTATGTTATTTATTGTTAAATTAATTTACATACCTGTAGTTTTTGTGAAATTAATTCCATTTTTAAAATCATGAAGTCAAGCTCCTTAGAACAGTATTTTACTTTCTACTTTTTATACTTGAGTTTAAGATACCTCTCCCAGAAAGCATTTGCATTTTCTTCTGCCATGTACCTGGGATCAATTTTAAACTACTAACTCATGATGACTTGCAAGTACAGACATATATATATATATATATATATATTTTTTTTTTTTTTTTTCTTCTCCTTTACCCAGAGTCAAAATAAAACAAGCAAGTAGTTTCATTGTCTTATGTTCACCATCACCCCCCAACTAGTTTCCATTGGGGCATCTTGATTTTTCTTTATTTTCTTAAAGAGTCTTTCATCTGAACTCCCATGTTATAATAAGCACATTAGTTTGTGTTTTCTTCCTTGGAGCCATGGTTTGATTAAATCCAAGTTCTGGATAACCAGGAATCTACAGGTGTTACTAGGAGAGCAGTAACTTCAGCCATCCCTTTCTCTCTGGATTTAAACATTCTCATCCTTTCTGAATTTCTAGGATCACTTTTTTCTGCAACCCAGTAATACATTTTTAATGCATTTTATCCAGGAAGTTTAGCTTTTGATACAGAAATTCTTTCCATATATCTTATAATTGCCAAAAGGATGCATGTGTTTGTGGGTGTTGTTAAAAGATAAACTGAGGAGGGGCACCTGAGTGGCTCAATCGGTTAAGTGTCTGACTTCCACTCAGGCCATGATCTTGCAGTCCATGAGTTTGAGCCGTGTATTAGGCTCTGTGCTGACAGCCCAAAGCCTGGAGCCTGCTTCAGATTCCATGTCTCCCTCTCTCTCTGCCCTCCCCCCACTTGCATTCTCTCTCTCTCTCTCTCTCTCTCTCTCTCAAAAATAAATAAACATTAAAAAAAGATAACTGAGGCATATTAAAAATTTTAAGACTTTATTTGAGCATTTATAGATTCTAATCGGGCAATGCCAAACCAGAAGTGGTTAGGAATGCTCTGTTGACAGAGCCAGGGGATAGACTTATATAGGGAAAGTACAGAAATAGAAAAAGAAAAATATTTGGCTGACTACATACAGTTTAAAGTCTAGCTGGCTATTTGTGACCAGCTGTCCTTAGCATTTTGATTTTATAACCTTGAAGCCTTTATGGGTTTAGATCTTGGTTTTCTTACATAAGGCACCTTATTATTAGAGACACTCAGCTTAATGGCCTCTTTGTTTAATGTGTTACAGAGTGTGTATAATTAAATCCACATATTAGTTAATTGTTTCCTTTCTTCGTATAATACTTATTGAGAAGAAACTATGTGCCAAATACTTTAATAGGCTATATGTTGTACAGAGATAATGGGGACTCTCATAGAACCTATTGTGTAGTGTGTGGGATAGAAAAGTAAACAACAATAATTAATTCAATGTGATAAATAATTGAGTATAAGCAATACAGGATGCTCTGAGAGTTCATAAGAAATATATTGATCCAGAATTCAAGAGTTAGTTAGGAAAGTTTCCTGAAGAAATTCATCTAACACAGGAACTTTCAAGAAAGAGTAGGTGTTTTCACGGGGAATAAAGGCATGAGAGAGAAAAACTTTTAGGTATTTGAAACAATGTATTTTCTTTAAAACTTTGTTTTCCACTTTTTAGCTTTACTTAACTATTAGGCTAACAAAATGCCTCTTGTCACTTTTGTATGATCCCCTTATGAGATCTGCTGTGTGTGACTTCTCCTCGAGAATGATAGGAAAGAAAATTAGCAAAAGATGCAGCCTCTTGTTATTTAATAGCATTTGATTTCATCGGTCCTATTTTCTATAGTCTTACTGTTATGTCCACTGACATGATCATACTGCCCTCCAGAGGACTAGGTCAGCAATGGTTTTTAAGTATGTAAAAATTTTTGAGACAAAATAAGAAGTTATTAAGTGATGAAAAGATATGGTTAGGAATGCTACTACTGAGTGCAAAACTGCAGAGTGAAAAGAAGCCAGTCTGAAAACGCTGAATACTATATGATTCCAACTCTACGACATTTTGAAAAAGACAAAACTATGGAAACAATAAAAGATGTTGGGGAGAGGATGGAGATGGACGGGGAGGGATAAGAATAAGCAGAGCACAGAGGATTTTTAAGACAGTGGAACTATTCCAATGTGATATTATAATGATGGATATATGTTATTATCTATTTGTCCAAGTCCATAGAACAGAGTTCACCAAAAGTGAACCCTAAGTAAACTACAGACTTTGAGTGATTATGATGTGTCAATGTGGGTTTATCCTTGGTTAAGAAAAAAAAAAAGTACCAGGGTGCCTAAATGGCTCTGTGAGTTAAGTGTCTGACTTTGTTTGACTCAAGTCATAATTTTATAGTTCCTGGGTTCAAGCCCCACATCTGTCAGTACAGAGCCTGCTTGGGATTCTCTCCCTTTCCTTCTTTATTGGTTGCTCCACATAGTCTTGCTTGCTTGCTTGCTTGCTTGCTGTCTTGCTTTCTTGTTTCCTCTCTCTCTCTCTCTCAAATAAATGAATACATTTTTAAGTAAAGAAAAAAAGTACCAATCTGGTACGGGTATTGATATTGGCAGAAACTATATATACATGGGGATAGAGGGTATATGGGAAATTTCTATACCACCTTCTCAATTTTGTGGTAAATCTACACTTGCTCTTCAAAAATAAAGTCTTGAACAGATTTATCTAAAATGTAAGTAGAGTTTAGATGGAGAGAAGTATAACTGTATTTGGTCAAAGTTCATGATCTAATTCACTCTCGAAAATTGGATTCTAGACAAGTGTGAATACTTTAGTTTTCCTGATATTAAAGAAAAGCTGCTTTAATTTCTTTTTAGAATTATTGTACATCTTAAGAAGACTGCATTTGGAGGTGTGAGATCTCCAAAAAAGGAAATATATCACATATCCAAGTGTAGGGATTTTTATTTTAATTTAAAAGTCTTTATATTTCTCTCATTCTCTAAACTTGTTTTAGAGTGGAGAGCAGAAAGGATGGGGTAAAATACATTATATATTTTTTGAAGCTTATAAATCTTACTTTTTGCTGAAGCTAAACCATATGGGAATACTTATCCCAAATTTCAAAAATACCAATTTTTGATTTTATTTTGGGAAAAATAAAGAATTGAATATTTATACTCCAAATTTTCCTTACTTTAAAACACTGATTTTTACAAATAAAAGAGTTGGCCTAAAAATGAGAATTTTCAAGTTTTCAGCAAATAGCTAATAATTGAAAGTAGCTCTGGATCCTAAATGATATTCACTTCATCAGATATATGCAGTTGAGGTATTAAACAGCAAACAAATGCAGAAATAAAGTCCAACGAAGACTGAAAAGTTATAAAGGCATCAAGGAAATTCCTGAAATGACAGTGTACGGGAGAGTTAAATGCTCTTTTAGTTCAGTGCAATTCATGAATTTTAATTTGTGTGTGTGAAATGTTTAAGCCAAAATGTTTATTACACTGAGGTTCTGTTCTCGTTGAATTACTAGAGAAACAAATTATGTTCTACAGAGGTTTTGCAACAGATGATGGTCCTGGATCATGTAAAGACTGGAAAGGAGATAAAACGGAACAGCATTTTCATATAAATGGTCATATATCTCCCTGATATCTCCAGACTCCTGATTCAAGTGTTGCTAAGAGGCATAACCTGTTATTAAACACATGACCAAATGACAAATTATGCAAACCATTCCCTAATATTAAGAAGTAAACTAAGAAAGCAGAAGGACAAATATAAAGTAGTGTATTCTTGGGATCAGATCAATTGGAGCTTTCATTGTCATCTCTCTCTGCTGATAGATGAAGACCCCAAATATTCTTCAAGTTAAAGTAAATCATTTATATAAATTGTTACAGTGCCTCAAATGTTTAAGCCAAAAGCAATCATTCAAGCTATCACGATCATGACTGCAAAATCTATTTGAGTATTTCCATCCACTATGCACTCTCATTTCACCTTGTGGTCAAAGTCCAGCTAATAACTGAAAAGGATTTTAAATATAAATAGAATACAAACTCAAAGGGCAGAGGCTTCATGGGTAAACCAGTAACATGTTTGTGCTAGTTTTGTGTGCTTAAATATTATTACCAAGGAAGTAACATCTGAGAAATATTATTGACAAACTAACTTACTGCCAAAGACATAAAAGCCAGTACATCAAAATATCGAGACAATGTGTCCTATTAGGAAATAATTGAAGAAAGCAAAGGAAATTCATTCATTCAACAAATAGTTACTGAGAATTTATGCAACAGGCACTGGTTTAGGACTGGAGTTTATTGTGATAAATCAAACATGTGAGAATTGCTATCCCTATGGAGTTTATACACTACTAGAGAAAATAAATAACAAACATGGTAAATGATTAAAATTTCTAGTACCTAGATAGCCATGAAGAGTTGGATCTTCTCAATGTGGCACTCACAAGAAGACTTGTTAAGCTTAGAGGTATTTTTTAAAGTGTAGATAATAACAAAAAACTTAGCCTTAATATCAATATATTGCACGTGGACTTAAGATACAGTTTAAACATTCTTTAAAAACAAAATGAGAGTTCTAAATGATCACACAAGAAAATCTGTATACAGATTGTGATGTTATTCACAATTTAGGTCATAGAAATCATCTTGGGATTATTTTTTAAAATTTATGTATCTATTTTGAGAGAGACAGAAAGAGAGAGTGTGTGAAGAGGGGAGGTGGGTAGAGGAGAGAATCCCAAGCAGGTTCAATGCTGTCACTGCAGAGCCTGATGTGAAGCTCAAACCCACAAACCACGAGAAGATGACCTGAGCCAATATCAAGAGGCAGATGATTAACCAACTGAACCACCCAGACACCCCAGGGTTAGTATTTTTAATAGCCAGGTACTTGTCTCCTTGATAAAAGGAATCTTAAACAATACCCCACAGGTTATTAATTTTAATGTATAAATATATATTAAGTGACAGGTATAGTACTTGACACATTTAGCTACCTCATAGGCAAAGAAGAAGGCTCTTCTGTCCAAAACCTTCTCCACCTCTGAAATGCCATAGTGTCCCAAATTTTGGTGCAGAGAGGAGGCTTGAGTTAAGTGCAAAATACAGTGAATAAAAAGAGGAAGGGGGATATGACATTCTAGAAAAGTCAAAGCTACAGGGAGTAAAAAGGCCAGTTGGTTACCAGGGGTTAGATGTGAGAGAGAGGAAGGACGGATAGGTGGAATACCTATAGTGGATAGGTATTTTCCAGGCACTGAAAATACTCCATGCGATAATACAATGGTAGATACATGTCACTATACATTTGTCCAAGCCCATAGAATATACAACACCAAGAGAGAACCCTGAACTGTGGACTTTGGGTGATAATGATGTGTCGATGCAAGCTCATCAATCATAGCAAATGTATATTCTGGCTTGGAATGTTGATAATGAGGGAGGCTATGCACGAGTGAAGGCAGGAGATCTTTGTATCCTCTACTCAATTTTTCTGTGAACCTAAAACTGCTCTAAAAACACAAAGTCGATTTTTAACAAAAGAACACATACAGGCAATTTAAAAAAGTGACTGGATATGTTAAAGAAACAAACACAAAAGAGGAAGCGATAGAGTCAGGGAAATGGGCAACTAGATGGGAACAGGAAGTATTAACTGAATACCTGGGTAGGTAGCAAGATGAGTGAAGTGCTGGAAAGAAATGTAGAAAAGTAAACCATCTAATTAGCTTCTCCCTAGGGTTTATGCAGGTCACAGAAGGGCAGACTTGAACATAGTAGAGCTTTATTATACTCAAGTTCAATTTACAAGTTTGGTATCACAAGGAATCAAATAGTACTTGTAGAAAGTGCATGAGCCTTGAAATTATTCAAAAGAATTTAAATCCCATGTTGGCCATTTACCAACTGGGTGATTTTGGAAAAGGCACTTAAATTGGTTGAATGATGGTTTAATCATTCATAAAAAGATGATTGTAATACCTAAGATTGTTGGTGACATTAATGGAGTAATATATCTGGATATATAACCAGAAGCTAATGCAATGGCCATTAGCTTCTCACATACATCTCAAGACAAGATTGTGGCTTTGGGGATATGTACAAATACCATTGAGTGCACTGATGTAGAGTCTATCAGATTCTATGTTCATAAAGTGCTCACTGACTCAGTAACCTAATTCCCCTGTAGTTTTTCACCATGAAAAAAATATATTTTAAGGGGTACCTGGGTGGCTCAGTTGGTTAAGTGACCAACTCTTGATTTTGGCTCAGGTCATGATCTCATGGTCCTGGGATAGAGTCCAACTGGGGGCTCTGCACTGAGCATGGAGCCTGCTTGGAATTCTTTCTCTCCCTCTCTCTCTGCCCCTCCTCTACTCATTCTCTCTCTCTCTCTCTCTCTCTCTCTCAAAATAAATAAATAAACTTTGGAAAAAATTAAAAAAAAAATATATATATATAGAGAGAGAGGCTTACAGAGCTCAGCTCTGCTCTAGCCACAAAAGCATGTTGAGGCAAGTGAAAGTCAGTAAAGGAGAGGTCAGGCAGTGACAAATGTATTTCTAAAAATTGATAATTGAGTCTGTTCTTAGACTCTCCATATGTTAAGAATCACAATTAAGTACAGAAACAAGGAAAAAACTCTCAGACTGAATTTGGATTGATAGTTACAGGGGCCACCTCAACAGAAATCTTCTCGTTTCCAGGGATGAATTTAGCCTTGGATATTATCATTCATTTATGATGATGCAATACAAATACTTGAAAAAGTAAGTTTGAATCCGTTAAAAAGGATTAGCATTTTCATACACTTTGATTAAAAAGTTATTTATCATCTTACCTTTGATAACATCTACTTTAAAAATACTTATTTACATATTTGTTTTCACTGGGTAAATATTTCCTTGATCTTGTTTTTTTATTTCTTATAAACCCCAGATTCACAATATGTTACATTTACATTTTCTCATTTGTTGCATTAATTATGAAAGAGAAGGTTAGGGATAATGGGATTTGTTAGCTAATTTGTGCTCTTTCAGCTTGTTCTAAGTAGTTGTCCCAAAGTGCAGAAAAGTGCATAAATTGTGTCTACATGGAAATCGTTTTTCTTCTCAAGGAAAAAGGATTGCTAAAATAAGGAGAGATCAGACCTCTTAGTACATTCTGACAGTGTCTCACATATAAAATAAACTCAGAAAACATTAGATTAATATAAACATGAATGAATCAGAAGCCTTAGAGCTATTAATTAAGAGTTTATGGCACCTGTCTGCAATAATTATTTCTATAAATCAGAAACCATTTAAAACTCAGAATCACAAGAAAATTAATATGTTTCATTAAGCTGAATTATCAAATAAGTGATGCTTACCACTTAAAACCCTGAACAGTGTTTAATGGGAATATTTACAAAATGTACCCACGCTACTCAAACTGGGGTCACCCCTCTGGACACCAGTGGGTGTGCTGTACTGTTATACAATGAGGCTCCCGGCGTAAATCCAACAGGCTGTCCTTAAACAGCCCTGGAGCATGGGATTTGAGGGGTTTTGCCACTAATTTTCATTTTTATTTCTTTTACTTTATTTATTTGTTTATTGATTGATTGATTGATTGATTGATTTAGAGAGAACAAGCAGGAGAGGGAGGAGAAAGAGGGGGACACAAGATCTGAAGCTGGCTCTGTGCTGACAGCAGAGAGCCTGAGGCAGGGCTCGAACTCAAGAACCATAAGATCATGACCTGAGCTGAAGTCAGACACTTAACCGACTGACCACCCAGGCGCTCCTCTTACCACTAATTTTTAGATTTTATTTTTGTTTTCTCCCTCAGTCTCAGGTTGAAAGCATTTTCTTTTTTTCATTACGATATCTATCTCTAGGAGCTTTTATTTGTCTTTTCATTCTTGATTGCATGTCATATTTTTGGAGTTAATAAACCATATCATTTAGTATAATGCCATGGGGTTCCCATCAATGAAGTGTGAGAACTCTATGATATCGTTTGTTGACTCCCAAGTCCTTTTGATCATTCTTTCTTTTTTGAGTCCTTGGTCTCTCTAGACAGTTGGTTTGCCAAACTGGACACAGTAATTTAGATATTACCCAAGTCATACAAGCAAGCAGTTCTTACTCATGGGTATCTTTTTTTTTTTTTTTTTTACACCCCCTAGACCAAACCCTTTTGTTTAATTGTTTTGTTTAAAACAATTCCTCTCGTCTAAGCCCAACCAAATTACGTCTGTCAGATCCCTCATAGAATATTCCCAACACACAGACTTCTCAAATATATTGTCCGAATGGGAGTTTGGGGCTCCCAGGTTAATATACAATGCTCTATATAACATACATTTGTTAAAAACAAACAAACAAAAACAAGTAAAAACCGATTGTGGTAATGGTTCCCTGAGTTGCTTGCAACCACTCTGAAATATGGGTTGGTTCACTGACATTTTATAAATGAGGAAATTGAGAGTCAGAGAAGCTAAGTATTTTGCCCAAAGTCAAATAGTTAGAAAACAATGAAGTCAGAATAAAAATTCATTTTGTCTATCTTAAGAGACCATGTATTGTCTCATGCTCCACGGTCTGTGTATTTCAATGCGAAGTTTGCAAATATCTTCTACTATTAGTTACTTTTATATTCTTTTTAAATATTTATATTTGAGAGAGAGAGAAAGAGAGCATGGGAGGGACAGAGAGGGAGGCGCACAGAGGATCTGAAGTGGGCTCATCGCTAACAGCAGAGAGCTTGGTGAGGGCTCCAGCTCACCAAACATGAAATCATGATCTGAGCTGAAGCCTGTGGCTCAAACACTGAGCCACCCAGGTGCCCCATAGTTACTTTTAGATTCTGATTTTGCCTAAAAGAATCACAACAGAGAGACATCTAAGTTTTAACGTAGAAGCGGCTCAAATGACCACCCAAGCAGGCATTATTTAAAGATGAAGACTCCATCTAAATAGTGAAACAGGCAGGAGCTGAAACTACAATTGGCATTTCCTTAAGCTCCTGAATGATGGGCCATGGAGTAGTCAATTCTATAACATTTGAGAAAATGAGAGACTCGTTTTCAAATGTGGGGCTCATATGAGACCTACAGACTAAGCAGTTGTCCCTATGTACCAGAAATAGTGCAAACGGTGTCCCTTACCTTGGTGCTGAACTGGCTAAAATCCAGAAATCTTCACTTCCGGAAAATGTTGGCATTTCTCTGACATTATTGTGCTTCTCAGGGCAAGCTGTAAACAATAATCAAGACGCTGTTACCATAGCGCCATCTGCTGGTTATTGTATGGAAGTAACAACTCTGTTGACCGTTTTCTTTAAATTGGTGGATTTTTTATTTACAGGCCAGGGTATATACAGTAATGCGACAGGAATACTGACAACACAAGGAGTGAAAAGGGGGAGAATCAATGAGATACTGAAAAATAAAAAGTATGCCTATTGGTTCAGAGCCAACTCACCAATTTTTGCAATAACATGAAAAACAAAATAAATCAATGAAGGGTCCCAGAATGAAACTTCTGTATGTCAATTACTGACACAGTATTAGAATTCTAATAATCAGAATGTGCATGAAGTGGTTTTCAGGTTCTTTGGCACATCTTTGCAGTTCCCAGCAATCCACTTACCCAATACTTATTTAAAAACTCATTCAGTGAATATTTTGGGGGCACCTACTTTGTGTTAGGACTTGTCCTATGAACAGGAAATACAGTTGTGAATAAAACAAGTCCTTTCCCTTGGGGCGCCTGGGTGGCTTAGTCGGTTGAGCGTCCGACTTTCGCTTGGGTCATGATCTCGCGGTTCGTGGGTTCGAGCCCCGCGTCGGGCTCTGTGCTGACTGCCAGCTCAGAGCCTGGAGCCTGTTTCAGTCTGTGACTCCCTCTCTCTCTGACCCTCCCCTGCTCATGCTGTCTCTCTCTCTCTCTCCTAGAAATAAATAAAAATTTAAAAAAAAAAAAAAAAAAAAAACAAGTCCTTTCCCTAAAGGAGCTTACATTCTAGATGGGGTGAGAGGGGGAGGGGAACAAAAAATCAAATAAGTAAATACATATCAGGTGGTGATAAGTGATATGAAGCTAAAGAAGCAGACAAGGATATAGAGAATGGGGAAAGATACTAATTTACACAGCTGATCAGGAAAGCCCTGTCTCATGAGAGACATTGCATGGAGGTGCAAGAGAGAGCCATGCACAAGGGGAATTGTGTGCTGGGCAGAAGAAACAGCAAATACAAAGGTCCTGAAACAGGTACAAGCTTGGCTGACTTGAGGAACATCAAGGAAGTTTATGTTCATGTAGTGAATTGAATGAAAGCAACAGTAATAGGACATAAGAGTGGATGTACACCGAGGGCCAGACTCCATGGGATCTTTAGGTCATGGAAAGAAACTGGCCTTTCTGCTGAATGAGAAAGAAAGCCATCAGAAAGCTTTGAGACAAAGAAGAAACATGAGAGAGAAAGAAAGCTATTCACCACAGTTGTAGCAGTTCTGTCACACAGGAATATATTCAGGAATTATTGTTAAGCAAAGGAACATCTCTTACTACTGTCCTCCTAGATGTTGGAGTCCTGAAGCCAGGAGCCCATCTCAGTCATTTTTTCTGAATATTCTCTACTTGTTAAGCTTGGCTACAAGGCTGACCTGTTATAATTCACCTCTAGATCTTAGGAAAGTGAACTTGGATCATTTCTTGACTCAGAATCCCAGCATATATCACTATGCTGCATATATCACATTACCAGACTCAGAACTTTGATTTTCATAGGAATATCCACTGATATTTTCATGCTCTGACCTTGTAAAGCAAAGAGTAATATAGCATGGATTAATGTAGGTTATAAGCCAGCATGACACACTGAAGACCACTGCTCAATGAAGAATGGAAGACGATGGAAAAGTCTGGTGTAATCTGAACTATTACAAATTCCTGCAAAAATGCATGCCTCATGGGCATCTTATATTTTATATTCCTAAAATGGAACTCATGATATTGACTACTAGCATCCAAACTTGCTCTTCTCATTATAATCTCTATTTTAGTAAATGGTGCCACCTCGTATGCAGTTGCATAGGTCTGAAACTGTGGAGTCGTTCTTGACACCTTCTTCTTTCATACTATACTACTAATTTTTCACCAGGTACTATTGATTCTGTAAATTATTTCTATCTCTTTGTTCCTTTGCCATCATCTATATCCAAGTTCCAATTATTGCTCATCTGGACCACTATGAATGATCCATAGTTGATTTTCCTTTTCTGTCCATTCTATCCATACCTTATTCCCTCATTCTCCACCCAGTCAGAATCCTCTTTTAAAAAATTATAGGGGCGCCTGGGTGGCTCAGTCGGTTAAGCATCCGACTTCAGCTCAGGTCATGATCTCACAGTTCGTGGGTTTGAGCCCCACATCAGGCTCTGTGCTGACAGCTAGCTCAGAGCCTGGAGCCTGTTTCGGATTCTGTATCTCCCTCTCTCTCTGACCCTCCCTTGCTCACACTGTATCTCTCTCGGAAATAAATAAAACATTAAAAGCATTTTAAAAATTATGATATGTCTGCCCTGTTTAAAATTCTTAGCTTCCCACTGTCCTTAGAAAAACATTCAAAATTCTTAGTATTGTCTTTTCCAAGTTACACATCCATACACAGATGATGTTTCAGACCCTTAACTTTGTGAAAAGGTATATTCAGTACCTGCTTACATGCTATTAAATCTACAGAATCTTATCCCAATAAATCCACTCCTTGTCTTGATTTCCAAATTTCCCCAAACATCTTTAATTTTCCCTAAAATGTTCTGAGAATGTCAACAAGTATCAATAGGAAATTATTTTGAATATAACATTGATAAACAACTTACCTACCTACATTTTCTTACTGCTTCCTTTCAAATACTGTGAGCCCTAAATCTCTCATAGTGCTACTTTTTCAAATGCCATCCAAGTACAATTAAATCTGAAGAAAGAGGCAGGGTCAGTTTTCATCAGTCTCTCACTGGCTTCTATGACAGCATCACACTGATGAATAATAAATAATAATAACCTGTATTGACCACCCAGGTCATTAGTCTGCTATCTAGTTGTCAATAAAAATGATAAACCAAAGAAGGATAACTATTACAGTAGAAAAGGAAAAAACATATTGTCTAAGATAAATACATCTCTCACATAATACCAAAAAAATGATGAAAATAGATGTAGCTGCGGATCCCGAGGAGACCAATTAGTATGTAACTATAGGCAAGGTATTTCACCTCCCTGAAAGTCAATATCGTCACTTAAAGACGGGCATTTTAGAAAAAGTGAAGAGCTCTTCTTATAGGATTGAAAAAATAAATAAACTATATACATGAAGCAAATGAGAACTGGCAAGAATTAAGCAAGTGCCAAACCTCTTATACCAACCACATTTAAATCTGACATAATAAAACCTTAGATTTTGTAGATTAATGACTTTTTAGAAAGGATAATAATATAAATTAAATAAGACGTTTCCCCCTGATTAGCTGGACTCCTCTTGCTGCTACTTTCTGGTGGAAGCAGATCACAGGAGCCCTTCTATACTGAGGGCGCTGCCGGAGCACACAGAGCTTACTGGATACAAAGGGAGTGATGCACCATATGAGCATTGTCAGATTAGCTGTCTTGCCTGTCATTTGTCTCCAGCTGAGAACTCAGTCAATAATCAGCAACAACCATGGAATATGTGAAAGGCTATCCTTCCAGATGATTCTAGGACCCAGTCATTAAGAACCCTCAATTTCTAAGTCTTTGAAGTTGAGGCCCCAGACATCATGAAGCAGAGTCATGCCTCCATCCCTCTGGTGCTCCATCTGAATTCCTTTTCCCACCGAATATGTGGATCTAATAAAACGGTTGTTTTAAGCCAATAAAACCAAAGCGCTTTGAGGCAGTTATGTAGTAGTAAGTGGTAGAGAAACATGGAACCTGGAAGTAGGGAGACTCCAGGACAAAAAAACAAACACAAAAACAAAAAACATGGCATTGGCTTTACGACTGGGTTAGGTGGGATCTGAATGGGTCTTATGGAGACTGTTACTTAAAGCTGAAAACACCTCAGGGAGACAGTTATAGACGTGGGGCAGACAGAAGAAAGGTATTGGACACTGGAGGAAAGAAGATCCTTGCTGTGCAGTGTTAGAGAGTTTGGCAAAATTGTTGCCTGTGGTACACCACATAGAAATAGAAAAACAAGTCACACATTTGTATTAGAAGTCTGGGACACATGGGTTAAGCATATAGCAATCCACAATTGCTTATTGTGTAAATAAATCATATTGACTCATGCAGAACTTTAATTACAAGCTGTGGACTGTCTGAAGCCTTTCAACCTCTTGAGATCTTTTCATCTCTATGCCGCTAAGTCTTACAGGCATTTCATGTATGGATTGAGGTACCAGAGTTAATATTAATAATGAAGAAATTGAAGAAGATGGTTTATTGGTATTTTTGTAGTAATCACAAGACTCGATGGAGGACATGCACAGATGTGCTCTTTGTTAAATCATGGTGACAACTAATGTTTACATAAGACTTTAAATTTACCAAGCATACTTATATCCATCATCTCACTTGGTCCTCTCAGTTACCCTGTGAAGTGGGTGCCATCCCATCGTTATATGTGAAAACTATCCACAATAAGTTATTTGCCCAGGTTTACAACGAATAAGTAGCTGACCAAAGACTGATTACCAGGTTCTAAGCCTTCACTGGTATCAAGAATTCTACAGAATCTGTTATTTGTAAAGTGCTTGACTAAGTAGAGATTCGTACATATTACGATCGTTATGATTGTTAGTTTATAAGGGACAGAATTTTATCAAATTGACAGTCTCATTGTGTCAATTACCTGCCACTCTAAAATATAAGATCTACACTGCAGTCATGTTCTTAAAAGAATAGGAGAAAATATAAATTATTTCAAATATAGTTGAAGAGAAATGCTAGAAAAAGCTATACAGGAGGTAATTATGCCCATAACCAGGTACTTGGTGTGCAGAAGGATTCACTGCATCCTACATTAAATGAGACGTATTGATGAACATTAGCTTAATCTTTTGAAATTTAATTTCTATAAAACTTAGTAGAAATATGAGTTGCCACAGAGTTAAAAAAATCATGTAGTCTAACTACAGCTATTTTGTAAAGTAGAATAAATGTGCCTATATGATCTAACTCTTTAGTTCTAAATTATTCATAAAGCAAGCAAGCTTTCTTGGTGTCCAAGGAAACTCTATGATTCAGCTGATTTCAAAAAGCATTTATTTTTCTTGTTTTTTTCACCTTTGGTAACCATTTTATCCAACTAACAAAATACTCAAATATTTGCATATAAGTAGGGGATATTTTGTTTTCTAAATTCTTTTTCTGGAATATTTTATTTTATTTTTTAAGAGTAATTTATTTATTTATTTATTTAAATGTTTATTTTGAGAGAGTGAGAGCAGGGCAGGGGCAGAGAGAGGGGAACAGAGGATCAAAGTGGGCTCTAGGCTGACAGCAGTGAGCCCAATGCAGGGCTCCAACTCATGAACCATGAATGAGATCATGACCTGAGCCCAAGTCTGATGCTCAACCGACTGAGCCACCTGGGTGGCCCCTTTTTTAAAATTTAAATCCAAGTTAGTTAACATATAGTGTAATAATGGTTTCAGGAGTAGAATTTAGTGGTTCATCACTTACATACAACACCCAGTGCTCATCCCAACAAGTGCTCTTAATGCCCATCACCCATTTAGCCCATTCCCCCACCCATCATCCCTTCAGCAAACCTCAGTTTGTTCTCTGTATTTAAGAATCTCTTATGAGGTGTCTGAGTGCCTCAGTCAGTTGAGGTTGAGACTTCAGCTCAGGTCATGATCTCATGGTTCATGAATTCAGGCTTGCTGCTTGCTGTCAGCAGGGAGCCAGCTTTGGATCCTCTGTCCCCCTCTCTCTCTACCCCTCCCTTACTCATGCTTTCTCTCTCAAAAATAAACATTTTACAAAAGTGTCTCATACACATATCTTGAGTACAACTATACACAAGGCACTCATTGAGGAACAGGCAGCATATAATTGCAATAACCCGTGGCCCCTGATCTCCAGTGAAAGTACCACACAAACACTTGTATGACAGGGCAGAACTTGGCTAGTGCCACACTGGAGGGATAAAATGTAGTAGAGGAAGTGGAGGAGAGGAGATTTAATCAGACTTACACTGCATGGGAAAGCTTCGATGAGGACATCTAAGTGTACTTAAAGCCTTCAAGACTTGAAGGATGACAAAACCTTACATCTCCACTTAAAACTGTTGTTAGTTCTATTGAACCGTTTTTAATATCCTGATTTGGTAGGCTTGGTTTTATAAATCCAAGTTCTCGGCTACCTTTGTATTTAATTATGCATGTGCTGATTGTACATGAAACATTCGTGGAAATTATGACCAATATGTCATGGCCTATAAGACAATTTTCAATAAATAGCATCCATCTTCTCCCCTAGACCACAGATAAATAAAATAAGTGTAAAGATGAGGTCAAGCTAACATCAGTGCTGAGAGAAGCTAGTACAGAGGGAGATGGATTAACATGTGATCCAGATGCACCTGTTAAGCAAAACTTGCTTAATTTATTCACCAGTCACAGCAGAGCCTGTGGACTGGCTTGCCAGTCTATTTTCTAGAACTCTGAGCAGTGCTGGAAACTGGGAGAAATACCAAAGTTTGGAAGAGTTTTGATATTTCAAGGGGAGAGCAAAAGGACATTCCATAGACCTGTGAGCTTAAGTTTGACCTTGAGCAATATCCTGAACTAAGTTGTTGAAAGGATGATTTGTGAGCTTCCACAAGAGATGTCTTTGAAGGTCTGCCATACAGCCTTCTTCAGAGCTGCTGAAAGGAGAAGATGCTACCCCTGAGACACGAAATTTTTCTTGATCAGAAATTCCTGCTGTTATGGGTTTAGCTGTGTCTTCCCCAAAATTTATAGGCTGAAGTCCTAACCACTGGGAGCTCAGAATACAGGTGTACAGGTAATACCTTGGATTACAAGTAACTCATTCTACCAGTGTTCTACAAGATGAGCAAACATTTCTAATACATTTTAACTTAATAAACAAGCAATGTCTTGCAATACGAGTAGTACCTGATGCCACACATCACATGATCACAACTGAGCCAATGGTTCCTGAAATTCGCTTTGATATACAAGGGCTTTGGATTCCAAGCATGTTTTGGGAATGAATTATGCTCACAAAGCAAAGCTTTACTGTATTTGGAGATAGAGTCTTTAAGAGGTGATTAAGTTAAAATGAGGTCATATGGGTGGGCCCTAATCCAATATGGCTGGTGTCCTTTTAGGAAGAGGAGGTTAGGACAGATGCACAGAGAAAAGATCATGTGAGGACATGGGGGAGATGGCCATTTACCAGCTGAGGAGAGAGAACTCAGAAGAAACCAAGCGGCTGACACTTTGATCTCAGACTTCTAGACTTTAGAACTGTGAGAAAATACATTTCTGTTACTGGAGTGACTTCTGCCTGTGGTACTAGCTTTGGCAGCCCTAGCAAGCTCATACACCTGGTAAAGCTAAGTAATAATCACATAGCAGTGAAGTAAGGACAATGACCTTGAAAGTTACCACAATGAAAGCAGATTCTACAATTCTCTGGACTTATCACATCATGCAGAACCTGGTCAGGAGAGATAAGTCATACCAGTTATTTTAACAGAGAGATTTTAAACCAAACATTGTTAATTGGGGAAAAATGATTAACTAGCAATCTTAGTTTCCTGGAGCTGCTATAACAAAATACCACAGTCCGGATGGCCTGAGCACCATAAATGTATTTATTCCTATTCTAGAGGCTAGAGGTTTGAGATTGAAGTGTCCAGGGGGTTGTTTCTTCCTGAGGGCTGTAAAGGAGAATCTGTTAGGGAGAATCCTAGTTCCTGGTAGTTTTCTGGCAATCTTTGGCATTCCTTAGTTTGCTGATACATCACCCTGATCTCCGCCTGTTCACATGGCATTCTCTCTGTGTGCATGTCTGTCTCTATGTCCACATTCCCCCTTATTATAAGGACACAGTCATATTGCATTAGGACCCACACTAATGATCTCATCTTAACTTGATCATGTGTAAAAAACCTGTAGAACCAAAACTAAAATGGAGTCTCTGTGTCAGGAAAAAAACGAAATCAGCCAATGCATGTGAATTAAGGAAAATGAAACGTAACCTTACCTAGCAGAAGTTGTAGGAGTTTACAGCTCTTTTCAGAAATTAGCAAAGGATGCCAGCCAATCCCCAAACATCAAGTCTATTCAGGTCATCTCTGGGCTTTTTTTGTTCCCCTGCCTCAGCTACCCTGATCCAATGCAGGAAAAAGCCACTTTTTTTTCAGCTGCAAAAAAGCCTCTAACTTCCTCATGTACCTCATTAAAAAATCCCCTTCACCTGTGAGCAACTCGAAATTCATTGCTCCCAGGGCCTTGAGTTTCCGGGCCTGCACGTTGAAACCCTTGCAATAAACTCGTCTTTCTCCTTCGTTTTACTCATTGTGCAGAGTTTGGTTTTTGACAGGCTCTATTTCCAAATAAGGTCACATTCACAAGTAGGGGTAAGGGGTGAGGAACTCAACATCTTTCGATGGGGACACAGTTCAGAACCTAATACGAGGTAACCTAAAAAAGCAAAACATTTTCACAGAGGCAGGGACTGTAGGGAGAGCTACCACTACCGGGGTGGGAGGAACAAAGAAAAGGCGTTGATTATTAAAATGTAGGAGCCTGGAGAAGGGGCCCCGAGGAGCTGGAAGTCAGACACCTGAGGAAGGGGCACTTCCTCAGCTGGTAGTAGGGTCGCCGGAGAAGCTGCTTCTAAGCGCACTGGGAACCCAGCACATGTTGGGGAAACTGTATTCAGCTGAGGCCTCAGGAGGCCACTGCTGAGTGAAGTGTCACCAGGTGAGGCCCAGGAAACTGTAAGTCGAGACAGAGAGAAGCCTCCTTCTTCCTCCTTCAGCCTCTAACGCCCCCTAGGGGCAGATCCCAGCAGGGAGCAGCTAACAAACGCCTCCTTCTTCCTCCTTCAGCCTCTAACGCCCCCTAGGGGCAGATCCCAGCAGGGAGCAGCTAACAAAGCAGAGATGTGGTCTGCAGTGTTCCAGCCAGAGCATCACAAAGCAAAGACGGTTTGTAGCCGAGGAAAAATTAATCAGCACCTGGCACACTGTTTCATTTGATTGAGTCAAGATCAGCAAATGGCCCTGAGACTAATGGAGAAAAGTGTCTGAGAACATGCTCTTGCAAATATTGACCCAAAGGTGTCACAAAGTTCCTGGATTTGTGGTTAGTGATGTACACCTTTTTGCCTGAAATTCTGTATCTACTAAATGGGTATGATAATAAATAAAGACCTTTAGGATTGTTAAAAGGACACATAAAAAGCACTTAGAACAGTAGATGACACAGGCTAAGAGTTCAGGACTCATAAAATGCTGGCTATTATTTTATAAGTATTTTGTTTAATTAGATAATAAAAAATTAAAATATTAACAACATATTTTAGGGACTATATCTTCCTATATAAGGAACTAATGAAACTTAAGAAAAGATTCAGGCATTTGCTCATTGCCAATAAAACATCTACAAATGAGTATGGACTTAATTTCTTCATAAGCTAAAACCAAATACCTCAACCTTCTGTGAATACTTAGCATTCCCTGACTGGCAATTGCTTCTAGAACATAAACTTTGAGAATGGAGAGTTTCTAATTAGGAGCAACGTGACTGAAAAAAACCCAGAATGGCGAGTGGGTTTCCTTATGACTGTCTACTACTGATTGACAGTGACTACCTGGAATGCTGTCCTGAGAATCTCAGGCTCCATCTAGGTTCAGAGGGAAAGAAATTCAAAATTATTTAGCGATTCAACTAATGGCATGTGAGAGGGCAGAGATGGGACTCCTGTGTCCTCCATGATTTTATCAACATTGGCAGAAAGTGTGGCTTTTAGGATCAAAAGTCCATTCAAATTCTAGTTCTCTTCGCAATGCTGAAAATGGAGATAAGAATACCTCAGATGGTAACTTTGAGGATTAAATGAGAAAAAGAAAGGAAACTACCATCTCTACAGAACTCAGTGTTAGTTGTTCCTTTTTCTGTACATAGCACGACAATAATGCATGATGAACTTACAACCATAGTCAGACTTACTAAACTTCATAATGCTGTTATGATTTGATTGGTTACGTAAAAGTAGTCATTGTAAAACACATTTTCTTACAAAATGGCTAACACATTCTAAATTTATTTATGCTGCCTATAGTCATGTTATTTATCCTCCAAATTTAAATGAAACTGTTTTTGGTGAATGAGTGACTATGGATAAAGTTTGGCTTCTCTACATATCTAATTGCTTCAGTATCTACAGACGATACAGATTAAGGGTCATTTGTTATCTTTCCCAACCTTTCACTGAATTAGAGGGCAATTTTCTTTTACCTTTTACTAATACAAGGGGCAAAAAAATGTAATTGTTCTTCATTGCCTGAGAAACAAAAGGAACAATTTCATGAGTAAAAATAAGTAGCTTCCATGAAGTGAGATTTTGCTAGAATAGATCCTTGCTTTTTTGTGAAAAGGTCAGTGCCCATGTTTCAGTTTTACCATTAAATGAATTTCATGAAATTTCATGTAGTTTTCTGATCTATTCGCTCCAGACAGTACAGTTTTCTAACATATTTTCTCAAAGGCCTCCCTTACAGAAATCAAAGGAACTCTATACTTGTCAAAAAAATCTAGTGAATATATAAACAGGCATCAACAAGGCTTGATATTTCTCAGATCTTCCAATTTTCTCTTTTCTGTCTACTTCATTGTTTAAATAGGCAGCACCACCTGGTGGCTAAATAAAATTATTGAAAGTTTACTGCATCTTAAAAATGAAGAAAATGTAGATTCAGCAGCAGAAAAATACCCAATTATTTTTTTACGTTAAATTGGGGCCATTCATTGTGAGTTTTTATGCTTCCTGGTTTTCTTGTTTTAGTTATGTCTAGTCATAAAAATACATACAACTAAACCATAACAAGTTTTAGCCATTGCCAAATATGCTTGTTGTCTTTGTGTATCCTTTAATATTTATGAAAAGATATACTTGTATAATTTTAATGACACTATTTTTAAAACTAAAAGTACTTTTGCAAATTCACCCTCATGAGGCACTTTAATTCACTCACTAAAATTATCTTATTGCACTTGTCTCAAAAGTATTCTCATTTGTAAAGAACCCTAGTCACAGACACTTTAAAAATAACTTTACTCATAAAATGCCATCAGAATTAATGAGTCATTTGGAGAAAGGCATGTAATTATTACACTGTAATTATGGTTTTAGACCCAGGATTGAGTTTCCGAAGATGCATTTGATTTAAAAAGTAACGCTGCTGCCCTCTTGTGGTGTAAAGTGCATATTTTTCTCCAGAATTAAAATGATAGCTACCAAGAAATAATGCTTTTGGTATTTAATGACAAAACTGAGTATGAACTATTTTCACATTTGACCAGAGTAATATAATAAATATCCCATTAACTATCATAGCTAAGGATTGGAATGTTCTAGTTAATTCAATCTGATTGCTACTATAAACTAAGCGATTAACTTCTTTTAATTGCTCACCTGTTCGGTGAGAACATTTAACCATAAAAATTCCCTCTCATGCAACTTTCAGTATTCTTCACCAGTTTCACGAGATATATGTTTGCAAATGGTACAGTCAACTCATCATCCAACTAAAACTAGAAACTAATATAATTAATTTCCTACTTTCCTAGCACTAAGTGTGGGAATAAATTATCTTCAAACACTTCAAAAAACAAAGAGAAACAAAAACAAAAAACCAAAACACAAAATCCTTTTTCTTTCTTTTTTTTAATGTTTTATTTATTTATTTATTTATTTATTTATTTATTTTTGAGGGAGAGACAGCATGAGCAGGGGAGGGTCAGAGAGAGAAGGAAACACAGAATTAGAAGGCTCTGAGCTGTCAGCACAGAGCCCGATGCAGGGCTCGAATCCGTGGACCATGAGATCATGACCTGAGCTGAAGTTGGACGCTTAACCTACTGAGCCACCCAGGCGCCCCTCAAAACCCTTTTTCAACTTGCTACTGTTTTAGCCTGGGATAAGTTCAGGAGTCTCTTCCAAGGTCCAGGACATGCATTTACCTTGCGGAAACCCTCTGGCCTCTTGCAATTGTGGCACTGAATGGAAAACAAGCTTGAGTTGCACATTCCAAATGGAGGAGCCAAGCTTTCCTCACATTGGCTCTGCTGTTCTGCTGCTAGAAATGAATGGTGCTTTTCAGATTTCTCCATATGAACAGAACTAATTCTCTGAGAGCCTGCTCTGTGTTTATCTCTCTCACCTCGTGAGTGTTATTGTGGATTAAAGGCAAACAAGAAGGAAACAAAGGGATGGTTCTGCCTTGGCTTTAAACCCCAGGCACAGTAGAGTTTATCTTTATTTTCCAACTCTGTCTGAAATTTCCTCCAAACACTCCTTCTCTATAATATCCTACAATGCTATCCTATTGAGAAAATAGGAATTCGTTATTATTGAAGAGAGAAGATAAAGCAATCAATTTTATGTTGTCTTTATTTGTTCAGTTTCAGGGGAAACAAATGGTCAATAGCAAAAAGGGGAGGTTGGTTTTGGGCACCACTATTTCCATGGACCCTTCCGGCTCCTCCTGTGACCTTAATGTGCTAATGTCCCCTTGAGGACCAGAGCCTTTTAACACAGGGCTTCACCCAAGTTTTATTTGAGGAAGGGACGTGTCCTTTCTTTCTTTCTTTCTTTCTTTCTTTCTTTCTTTCTTCCTTCCTTCCTTCCTTCCTTCCTTCCTTCCTTCCTTCCTTCCTTCCTTCCTTATTCATTTCTTAAGAAACTTCTAGATTGATCTTGAAGGCCATTAGCAGAAGAAGAGTGAGAGCGGGGAGAGGCAGTGTGACTCAACATGCTCAGGGCCATTCTTACAAGATCAGCATTGCCATTTCCTGTGTATTTCACCTGAAAACAGAATCTGTAGGGGTTCAAGAGAGTCTGGGTTGACCAGCTTAGAATAAGACCTGAATTTGACATGTCTCAACTATGTACTGGAGAAGTTCCCACCTTATCCTCTGCTCTACGTTGCCTGATCAGCTGAAGGCACTCACTTGGATCTGCAGATGAATTCTGTTCTGTCCTGTTCTTGAATACGAGGGACGGAATGTGGCAAAGGAGAAGCAGAGAACACTGAACAGCTCACAGTGTGGGTTTCCTGTCAGACAGCAACTTCCCTGCCCTACACAGCCCGGCCACAGGTCCTGAATATCATGAGCCCTAGGTGTCCCAGAGCTCACTCTACCCCGTCCACTAATTTCCCCAGAAGAGACTCTCACAGACCTTCAGTGAGATGAAACAAGAAAGGGACACTCTGCTCAGTGTATCTTCTCCCAAGAGCCTTCGTTACAATGACAACATTGCCCTTGCCTCGCGCAGCTCGGTTTGCTGATGCTGCTCGGTTTGGGAGGGAAGGTTGCATTGAAAGAAGAATTCACGGGGAAGCTCTAAGATCCTGGTAAAAGTCTACTTTGGAAACCTGTGGGAGATCATGGGTTTTTAATTTTATAATTTTCCTTTGAATTTATATATGCATTTTGCACATTTTCCTGCATGCATGTGACACAGATAAATAGTCTTAAAATTTATGTTAAGAGAAACCATTAGTTAACACGTGCTGAGTGAACTAAATCAGATTCAGAAGAGGGCATACTTTCTACACAAAATTCTTAAGCAAAACTAGAGCAGTGGGGATAGTAACTGGAAGGGAGCACACCGGGGCTTTGTGATGCTGCTGATATGGTTTCCTGATCTGTGCGCTGATTCAGTGGGTATGTTCGCTTTGTAACAATGGACTAAATTGAGTATTTTCCAAGCCCACAGAAAGGATTAATTGACCCTAACGTGGAAACAACTTATTCTTTTTCTGATTATCCCATCCACCTTGAATTAAGCACCCAAAGCCCAGAGGCAAGAAGCAGTAGCTCATTTAATGAAGGTTTAGTGACCAAACACAAAAGTAGTGTCACTTATCTCTTATCTGCTTCATGGTCCAGTCTGTATATCAGATTGGAGACACTCGGAGCCCAGGATGTCTCAGTGCAGTGGATGTGACAGGAGCCACCATTCTGCTACCACACCTGCCTGCTTCTGGGCTATGTCTGAGGGATGTACTGAGGGATGGCAAGGAGATGGGCTCACTCTGGAGCATCTTCTGACTGAGCAGAATGCGCCCAGGTGTTCACCTCCTCTGGCCACGCCGCAACCCCGTACAATGCTCTCTCTTCTCACCCCATCTAGCTTGCCCTTGTACTGACACCACCAACTTTGCTCTCAGCGAAATGGGGATTTTATCCTTTATTGGTCTAGGCATCCATCTCTCTTAGAAAAGCAAAACTGAAATGTGGCACTTTTCCCAGTTATATTGGAAAATACAAATATTTGCATTTTTAGAAAAGTTGCTCTTTCCTGCATCTGCCAAAGCAAGAGCATCAAAACAACTTTTTAACAAAAGTCTACATAGAGTCTCATTGTTGATACAAGTGCTGTCCTGATGAACTCTTGGTGATGATGGAAATGTGCTATACTCCATACACCGGCCAATGTGACTAAAGGCTCTTAAAATGTGGCTGGTGAGACTGAGGAACTAAAATTTTAATTTAACTTAATTGTAATTTAATTAAGCACATGTGGCCAGGGGCAGTGTATCAGGCAGTGCAGCTCTACAGAAGTACGAGTCCCTTTGCCCGTTATGATCTCACCAGTGCCCTCTTTTATAACCTCCACAACTGAACCTCTGTGCTTTGCCCTGATGCTGTAGTCACCTTTATTTACTGAAGGCCATTTACATGCTATTTCTTTCCTCCATCTCCTTCTTCATCCTGACCCTTCTGTCTAGAAAGCCCTTTCTCATTCTTCCACAAACGTTACCTCTTTTCCTCTTTTGACATTCTTGGTCCATTGGGAAGCATTCCTGACATACTAATTCTTGGTTAAGTGCCCACTTTGTTTCTTCTCCTGAGTATATTGTGCTTCCTTCTATCATAAAACTCAACTGAAATATAATGATCTCCTACGAGTCTGTCTCTTTCACTGTCTTATAAGTTCCTTGAGAGTCTTAACAGGTTTTTTCGAGAATTAAGCCAAAATAAGATGCAGTCAAAGGGTTTTGTAAATGAATGAATAAATTATAAAGGAAGTAAGAGGTCTATCCAAGAGTCCGTAGCTCAGAGATCTGGGAAATCAAGGAGTTTGTGGAAAGAAGTGAATCTATCTTCAGGAAATCACCTGAAAAAAATCCAAAATTGTCTACAAATGGCTTATTTTATTGAAGCCATTTATAATAAAAAATAGTTAAAGTAACCTAAAAGATCAACATTAGAAATATGCCTTAATGCATTACATTGTACCTATTAGATGGAATATTATGCAACCATTAAAAATTATAATTATAGGGGCTCCTGGGTGGCTCAGTTGGTTAAATGTCCAACTTTGGCTCAGGTCATGACCTCACGGTTCATGGGTTCAAGCCCCACATTGGGCTCTGTGCTGACAGCTCGACACCTGGATCTGCTTTGGATTCTGTGTTTCTCTCTCTCTCTGCCCCTACCTGGCTCGTGCTCTGTCTCTGTCTCTTAAAAATAAATAAACATTAAAAAGTTAAATAAGTTAAATAAATTATAATTATAAAGATTAGGCAGTATATGGGAAAATGTTTATGATTTGCTAAATGAAGAAAACTATAAAATTCCTTCCACATTAATAATTATGACCATATAACAATATGATTGCTGCAGACCCAGGCTGATACTGAATTTATAAAAATGAAAATATTTATGTTGGAATTTAGAAATAGGGATCCTTTTTTCTTTTTAAAAATGTGTTTTAACATTGCTATTATCTTAGTTTTACATTGTTAAAAGGGTGATTAAAAATTCACAAAGGATCCCCTAAAGTAACTCATCCTGCAGCGAGCTCTAAGCACGGATGTTTGAGAAATAGCATCAGTCAGGTGTGTTTCCATGAGAAATGAAAACCTCTGAGCTTGTATGTGGGTGACCAGGACTCCCAGGGACACAGACGCAAGAAGCAGCTGGGACTTAGGTCATGTGTCTTCAGATGATGCTCCTATATATAACAAGAGAAACTTAATTTAGAGGAACGAGGGGCGAGGATGAATTCAAACCTTCTTTATGTTTACTAAAATAATGCCCTCAACATAGCACAATAAACTAAAAACTGATCAATATCATTTTCCATAAGTATGTTACAATTAATTTCCACTTACTACCCCTCACTAGCTTTTAAATCTATTTTGTTGTTGTTGTGGGAGATGATAGGGTAAGAGGAGAAAGCAACGCTGTAATATTTAGGGCTGGTCCAGCAGGCAAAATCCTGGGGCCTTTCTGCTCTTACACCTTGGGATGGGCAGCAATGTGAATGTCTCCTAGAGAAGGGAAGAGAGCTGGCAAAGAGCCATCTTGGGAAGGGGTCCTCCATGCAGGATTGCTTCCTGCAGGGAGCAAATCCACATTAGCTCAAAGAGACTAGAGATGAACTGTCAGATGCAGCCACTGAGGGGAGCAGTCATCAGTGATTATCTGGAGCTTGCAACTAGCCTTGCCAGAAAATGAGTTTGAGTTCCCCAGCAAGGAGGAATTTGCACAAAAGCAGGTGAGGAAAGGATGAGAAAAAGGAAGTAGTATTTGGGTATCATTTGATACCACCCAGGTGGTATTAAAGCCATAGTACTGCATACCTGTCAGGTTAGATTTTTGCTGATTCTTACCTCTAGATCCTTCCTAGCTCCCACTCTGAAGATGTCAAAGTCTGCATAATGAAAAGGGGGAGGGGGAGGGAAGAAGTGTGAAATTACATGAAAGATTGAAGTTTAATATTAGATCAGACTAGACTTTTTTTTTAATTTTGAAAGAGTTTTAGACTTACAGAAAAGTTGCAAAAATAGCACAGAGTTCCCATGCAACTCTCATCCAGCTTCCCCTCGGGTTAACATTTTCGATAACCATAGCACAATTATACAAAGAAATTCATATTGGTAGAATACTATTACCTGAACTACAAAACGCACTTGGATTTCACCGGCTCTTCCACGGATGTCCTTTTAATGTTCCGGGATCCAGCCTGCAGGGCATTTAGGTTTTCTGTGTCCCTAGTCTCCTCTTCCTTCTTGTCTCTTATGAACTTGAAAGAGTCCTGGTCAGTTACTTTGTAGATTATTTCTGTTTGAGTTTGTTGATGTGTCCTCTCAGGACTGGATGAAGGCCATGTATTGTAGCAAGAATAACTGCTGTCTCCTTCTCAATGCAGAACATCAAGGGATACATGATACTAATAAGATACGTTGCATATATCTATCGCTAAGGGTGCTACCTTGGCTGACTTGGTGTCAGCAGTTTACCGGCTATAATGACACTATTTTCCCCCTTTTAAGGAATAAAGATCTTGGGGGAGACTCTTGGAGGCAATGAAAATACCCTATCTCTCCTCAAACGTGTGCCTACTAATTTTAGCACTGCTATGGTGCACAAATGATAATTTTCTACTTCCCTCATTCCTCTGCATTTATCAGTTGAAATTATTTTGAAAGGAAGAGCTATTCTTTTCCTCGCATTTATTCATTTGTTCAATTATTTAGATTTATCAGTATGAACTCATGGATATTTACTTAATTCTATGGGTTATAATACATTATTATTGCTATTTTACTGCTCAAAAATTTCAGCTTTGGCTATTGGAAGCTCTTTTATGCTGATTCCTATGCCCTTTTGACATGTCCGCATCCTTTTAGGAGCATTTCTTTATTTTTGGCACTCAAAGATAATCCAGGCTGATCTTGTGTTTTCTCCGTCGGAAGCCAGGAACCAACTGCTTCTCACAGGAGGCTTTTTTTGGTACCAGGATCCAAGCCAGGATCATACATTTCATTGAATTTTCATATCTAAACCTAGTTTGGTTCCTTGGTTCCTTTTTTTTTTTTTTTTTTTTTTTAGAAACCATCATATGATGCTAGATGGATTGTTACTAAGATTTCATCAGAGATAGATATACACACATGCATACTTATAGATGTGTGTATCTATATCTGTCTCTCTATATATGCAAACACATGCCTATAGACATCTGTATTTCTTTATCTATCCATATGAAAACACACACACACACACATACAACAAAAGCGAGTCCATATTGATACTTATGGTTCCAATCAAATGCCCATTGACTTATTTTAGCTTTTCCACTCCTACCCCCTATATTATTTATGCTTTCTTTCTAACATTGAAAAATCTGGCTTTCATTATCTGTAATATATTTGTTTATTTTTCAAATCCGGTATAAAATAGCTTCAGAATTGGTAAGCTACAGATCTGGGAGTGACAAATGTCCTAAACAGAATAAAATATTTGTATATGTTTCTTTTTTGTCTTTTGCCAGTCAAAACACTCTTTACATTTTATGTGGTGATGCTATTCATGCTGAATATGATTAGGTTCATTCATTATAGGTTGTGTGAGTTTCCCACACATCACTGATTTTTAAAAATTTATATGCAGTAAAATTTGCTGGTGGACAGCCTGTGGGATGAGACATATGCAGAGTTGTGTATTTACCATAAAGTTGTGATATAAAACAATTCTATTATCCAAAAAATTCCCTCCTGTTTTCTTTTGTAGTCAGACAATCCCTTGTTATCCCTGTTAACCATTGGTTTGTTTTTCTTTCCAATTGTTCTGCCTTTTCTAGAATGGCATATAAATCATATCATATAACATGCAGCCTTTTGGGTCTGGTTACTTATTGCTTATCAAAATGCAATGATAATGCATATATGTTTGTTTTTTATGAATGTGCCAGTTTGTGTATGCATTCATCAATTGAATAACATCCAGGTTGTTTCAAAATTTGGGCAACTGTGATAATCCTCTACAACACTCACATACAGATTTTTGTGTAAGATTTTCACTACACATTTGTGAATATCCAGAAGGAGAGTAATTGGGTCACTTCATAAGTGTATGTTTAAATTCATAGAAAAATTAAAATTAGAATTAAAACCCCGCCTATAGTGTATGCCATGACATCTGTACCATTTTGTACCCCTCCTTGCAATGTGGTGAATTCTTGTCACTCTGCCTCTTTGCCAGCATTTGGTATTTAATATTTTAGCCATTCTAAATACGTGCCGTGGAGGGGCACCTGGGTGGCTCACTTGGTTAAGCATCTGACTTTGTGAGTTTGAGCCACTCGTTGGGCTCTGTGCTGACAGCTTGGAGCCTGGAGCTTGCTTGATTCTGTGTCTCCCTCTTTCTCTGCCCACCCCTCTCCTTCTCAAAAATAAACTTAAAAAAAAAATAAAATAGAAATGTGCAGCGGTATCTTTTTGTGGTTTTAACTTGTATTTTCCTAATGACTAATGATGTTGAGTATCTTCTCATACACCTATTTGTTTTCTGTTTTTGTCCTTTGATGAAGTGTGGATTCAGTTCTTTTGACCATTTTAAAATTGGACTGTTTTCTTCTTACTGAGTTTTAAGACTTTAATATATTTTAAATAAATACCCTTGGCCAGAAATAAGATTTGCAAATACTCTTCCAGTCTATGGCTTGTCTTTTCATTTTCTCAAAAGTGAGTTTTATAGAACATTTTTTATTAATTTTTTTATGTTTTATTTATTTTTGAGAGACAGCGTGAGCAGGGGAGAGTCAGAGAGAGAGGGAGACACAGAATCCGAAGACAGGCTCCAGGCTCCAAGCTGTCAGCACAGATCCCGACTCGGGGCTCGAACCCACAAAGTGTGAGATCATGACCTGAGCTGAAGCCAGACACCCAACCGACTGAGCCACCCAGGCGCCCCAGAACAAACATTTTTAATGTTGATAAATTCCAATTTATAATTTGTTTCCTTTCATGGATCATGCTTTTGGTGTCATATCAAAAAGTTCTGCCTAACCAAAATAATAAAGATTTTCTCTTTCATTATATTCTAGAAGCTTCACAGTTTTAAGTTCTATATTTAGATCCATAACCCATTTTGAATTGAATTTTATATGTATTGCAAGGTATGGATACAAGGTTTTTTGTTTGGTTTTACTTTTTGCACATGGGTGTCTGTTCAGCACCATTTGTTGAAAAACTACCCTTTCTCCATTACCCCAGGACCAGTGTTAAAAATCAGTTGTTTCTATTCATGTGTGCCTCTTTTTAGGCTTTCTGTCTTATTTTATTGATTCACGTGTCTATACTTTCACCAATACCATGCTGTCTTTTTTTTTTTAAGTTTATTTATTTAATTTGAGGGGGGTGTACAGAGGTGGGGGGGAGAGTGAATCCCAAGTAGGCCCTGTGCTATTAGCCTGATGTGAGGCTTGAACCCACAAACAATCATGACCTGAGCCAAACCAAGAGCTGGATGCTTAACTGACTGAGCCACCCAGGTGCCCCTCACCAATGCCATGCTGTCTTGATTACAGTAGCTTTACAGTAATGCTCAACCTTATTAGTCACTAGGGAAATGGAAAGGAAAATCGTAATGAGATAGCACTATATACTTACTCGAATGCCTAAAATGGAAAGAACTGAATACCAAGTATGGCAACCATGTGTAGTGACCAGAACACTCATACATTGTTGTTGATTATGGTCAGTCACTTTGCAGAATAATCTGCCAGGTTTTTATAAAATTAACATCAATTAACATAATTAATTTTATAAAATTAACAAGTATTAAGAATACTTGTTGCCATTTTCCCTTATAGTCCTCAGCTAAAAACTGCCCAAGTTTCTTCAACAGGTAAATGGATAAACAAACTGTATATAATCAAATGCTCAGCATTGAAAGTAACGAAATACTTGTGTTATGCACTGAGTAAAGCAAGACTTATCCAAGACTATTCATTGCATGATTACACGTACGTGATTTATAGAACAAGCAATAATAACTTATGGTACCAAAAAAATCAGAGTCATAGTTTCCTGTAGGTAGGATGGTGGAAAGACTGAATGGAAAGGGTCATAAAGAACATTTCTACAGTAATGATAACATTCTGCATCATGATAGGTGTAAGCTTCTATCAAACCCACTGCATGGTGCAGCTAAATTTTGTGCATTTCACTGTATGTCAATTTTCCTTGGAAATTTAAAAAAGATCAACACTTACTGTGTCCCTTTGAAAGATGTCTGAAGGTAGGTAGTTCCAGAGTTCTACAGATCAATATTACTATTAAAAACCCAGGCTCTTTCCTGTCTTCCACTTTGCTACCAACCCAGTGTTGGCTTTTTGTCTTCATGCTTATTGCCTTATGACCAACATGGCAGCTCTAACATTGTCTTCAATGGCTCAGTGATAAAGTCAGTGAGCTACAGAGTCATACTGGGTTTGGATTCTGGTCTTTGTACCTATCGGTTGTGTGAATTTGGCATTTTTTAAAACTTCACTAAGCCTCAGATTCCTACCTCTAATGTGGAGATAATCATATCTGCTCCATAGGGTTGCTTGAAGATTAATCACGATAATGATGTGAAGTGCTCAGCATAGTGGTTAGGGTATAGTAAAAACATTTTGGTATCAATATACATAGTTGAAACCATATTGCATTTGACTCTTGAACAACACTGGGGTTAGGGGTGCTAACCCTCTGTGCAGTCAAAAATCCACGTATAACTCTTAATTCCCCTCAAATTTAATTACTAACAGCTTACAATTGACCAGAAGCCTTACTAGTAGCAGTTGATTCACACATATTTTATACGTTATTATGTATTATATACTGTATTCTTATAAAAAGCT
The DNA here is from genome assembly GCF_003009895.1 of Hyaena hyaena. Classification (NCBI taxonomy): domain Eukaryota; kingdom Metazoa; phylum Chordata; class Mammalia; order Carnivora; family Hyaenidae; genus Hyaena; species Hyaena hyaena. The sequence continues at coordinate 496,854 of NW_024081324.1, forward strand.
AGAGAAATTATTTTAAAAAATCATAAATCAAAGAAGAAAACATATTTACAATAAAAAAAAATCCACGTATAAGTGCACCTATACAGCTCAAACCCCTGTTGTTGAAGGGTCAGCTGTATATTAATACTACAGGGAGCTTTTAAGTTCTCATGGTACTTACAGTTTCGCTTAGCTGGCATTCTCATTTTTAGAAAGCTAATACTGCAATGCAAAGTAATGTAACCTATTTATACTCTCTTTGAGGTAATTATTGTTTAATAAATTCACCTGGGACAATTTTTCCCACCAAAGGAAATGTACTGTGGGAGCTGATTTTACTATAAAGCCTATTTGCTTCTCAGACTCTTAAAAAAGAATATCCTATTCCCCTGTAGTTTTGTAGGAATGGCTACTGCTATAGCTCTCCTGCATGAGAGGTGGGTCAGAGTCTTCCAACTTGTTTTGGAGTAAACAAGTGTCAGGCACAAAAATTCACTCTTCATTGTTCCCCCAGTGGTGGTTGCCTCCGCCAAGGTGCCATGTTTATTTTTTGGAAAAGTAGCCTATTCTTTCAGTCGACTAAGAGATTTAGAAAAACTCAAAGATCTCAGGAAAGTACTCCTGTTAGTGAAGTCAAGATCAAGTTCCAAAGCCCAGCAGTGGTGCTGAGCTTGGGAAGAAGGTGGCTGGTGCATCGAGATCTCCAAGGGCATTGCCACCACTCCAAGTATACCTACTAAGTCTTAAGAGATTGTTGAAATATTGGGAATTTTTCTAGAATAACATTAAGGATTGTTGGGAAATTTAACCATAGGCATACATTAGTTTAACAATCAGAAAACAAATGTATTTTCATTTTTGAAAAAAAATCTTTAAAAGCCATTTGTGAGCTTATCTGTTATTATAGGTATTTCTCTTTTTTTAAGTTTATTTATTTATTTTGAGAGAGAGAGAGAGACCACAAATAGGATTGGCGTAGAGAGAGAAGCAGAGAAAGACAATCCCAAGCAGGTTCCACACTGATAGTACAGAGCAGAGCCAGACGCGGGACTGGAACCCATGAACAATGAGATCATGACCTGAGCCAAGTTGGACGTTCAACCAACTCAGCAGCCTAGGTGCCCCTATGTATTTCAAAATTTATCTTTCATGCTCTCCCCTTTCCTTATTATTTATTAAATTGACAATTTGGTATTAATCCCTTTAATCCTCATCTATAAAACCTTCATCTATGAAATCTCTAAAATGAAGACAATAAGGTCACCATGAAGGTGAAGTATTTCAAGGGTGTTCAGTGAATTGTAGTCATTTTCCACCGCATATTTACTGAGGGCCTACTGTGTGCACACACTGACATAACAGTGACATTTTATGTCTGACAGAAGTAACATGAGATCCTTTTAATAGTCTACTGAGAAAGATGAAACGATATTTGATGAATTTTCTTGCACTGACTGAAGAATGTATTATTTAGAGACAGAATTTAGAACACACATACTAGGATGTTTACCTAGCTTATTTGCTGCTCCCAAACACGTTTTATTTCTCCCTTTTATAGGGAAAACAGTCCTGAGGAGTTTTCATTTGATGTTCCCTGGCAGATTTTGCATTTCCAAGGAGCGCATGGGCTGGTGGAGCCAGTGAGAAAAGACTGGGGTGTCCAGGGTTGCCAACAGAAAGGGTACCAGCTACGGATACAGATACGCACCAGCTATGCTAGGATACAGCAGCTGCACTGGGGGCTGCTGGCTCTTCTGTTTGCGTCCATATTGACCGAGGTAATAGCCCTTTTGATCAGATTATTCCCTCTAGAGTGTGAAACGACAGGGCCTTTAAACCTGGCCTCGGAAGTCGGTGACCCCTCTGCTATCACACTCCACCAGCCTGTAAGAGGGAGCTGTGACACCCCCACAGATCTGCATTCGCCCTTGGTGGTTGTCTTTTCTTCACCCTTTCTCATGGTTCCCAAAGCCTGTGTGAAGGAAAGTCATTCAAGAGATGTTGATTGTTTTGCTGGCTGCTTCGATGTGCAGAGTGAAGCAAGGCATACTGGTTGAGAGGAACGCCGTTTTGTTTCTGGAGACCTCAGCGCCCCATGAGTATAAACAGGTGCACATTAAAAGGAAAAGATTTTTTTGGCTTTTTCCTCTACTTGCTTATGCGTACTTCCAACTCCTGAGAATCTTCCTTTGCTCCCAAATGAGGGCATCTCACATGCCCCTTTTGATCAGCTCCTCTGCTGGGGTCGCATCTGACATCATTGCTTCTTCAGGGCCTTGCTCTGCGATCTTGGGCTCCGCTGTTCTTTGAGCTGGGACTGCACCTTCTGGTGACACCAGCCCCTTTTTCCGGGTACCAGGTGGGCCCTGCCTCTGTCATTTGCTAATGGCAGTTGCCAAAGTCTTCTAGTAGGCCCATTCCTAATGCACTGAGCCCATCAAAGGCAAAACTGAAGGACAGTGTCTGAAAACAAAGGAGAAAGTTTCCCTCTTACAGAGAAGGCTTTGGTGACCCTGTCCCATGAGTTTTCCAGATATTCTCTGGCATGTCATAATTCCAGGTGAGCTCAAGGCTATACACCCTCTGCTCCAAAACTCTACTTTTATATTGGTAGCGATTACCTGAGATGTACTTTATTATACACTACAGGAGTCTGCTTTTGTAAAAAGATTCGTTTATGAATCGGGATGGAAATGGAAAGTGAGGGGATTGAAGGTTGTTGGGGGGAGGGGTGAAAACAGTGAAAGGAAGCAGATGTTTCCCCTTACATAGAAAATGATGGATTCACGTGGTGATGTCTCCTTTGGTCCATCAGTGACTCACCCCTGCCCAGTATGGGATCCAGAAAGGTCCATGAGAGCATGCTGCCTGGCTTCCACACTAAGTTAGGTACTTACTTTTTAACTCAGTGATTCTTTCTCACGCCATTGCTCAAGGGCTGAGATCAAAGAGTAAACCTCCCTCCGTGATACCAGCTTTACAAGGGCTCAGCGCAATGAAGTTGCTTTTAAATTCCTTGCTGCTCCCATTGTCACACACAAATCCTCCCCAGGGACCAGGTGTGGGGCAAGCTGACCTATCCTATCCCTTGAGCTAGTCTCCAAAGCAGGCATGCTGAGGTCACCCTTCACCCCTGATTCCCACACAATCATTCCGAGCTCTCGGAGAGAGTAAAAGGAACAGCTATAGTTAGATTTTTCATTTAAAATTTGGCACTGCCTGAAGTCATTCCCATTCCTTCCAACGACTGTTGCCATTATATTAAAAAGAGTAAATTTGCTGCTGCATTACTTACTGCCCAGAAAATCCAGCTGAAACCTGCTATTGCCAAATCTGCAGTTTCAATGCAAGACCAGAGCCTTTAAATAGTTCCTGCTAGTGAGGATTTTCTGCTCTCTAGAAAAAAAATTGATAAAGCCTCAGTTTGAAGGATTGGACATGGACCATTAGAAACAGAAAATGGTTGTCCCTGTCTCTCTCAAATTCTGATGGCCCCATTTGCCTAAATTTTAAAGGTAAAGTCTCCTCAGAATGCTGGTGCTTTGCATCTTTGATCAGAGTGAGGAAATTTTCCTTTTCCTCCATTTTGCCAAAGTCCCTCAGATCTTTCTTTAGAGGCCCATTCTTCACATCTGAAATGTTCATGTTTATAGGTTCACCAGTATAGAAATCTTTCTTCTTAAAAAAAAAAAAAAAAAAAAAAAACTGAGCGCCTGGGTAGCTCAGTACACTAAGCACCCAACTTCCGCTCAGGTCATGATCTTGCCACGCCTGAGTTAGAGCCCCACATCAGGCTCTGCACTGACAGCTCAGAGCATGGAGCCTGTTTGCAATTCTGTCGCTTCCTCTCTCTCTCTCTCTGCTCTCCACCCCCCCCTCCATATGTCTCTCACTCTCAAAAATAAACATTTAAAAAAATAAATAATAAAGTAAAATTTAAAAATACAGCGGAAAGAGAGCATAAAAGAAAGAAAGCTCTTTCTCAGAATGTCTTCAGATTGGGTCATGGCCTCCTTCTTGAGAAATTTAATTTGATTCCATTTATTATTTCATAGCGCAGCCAACAAGAAAGTGGGAAGATACAAAAGTGGGTTTAAAATTTTTGTTGTTGTTGTTCTTTTGGCCACACATTATCTTGGACCTAAACTGTTCCAGAAGATTGAACATGTGAGGCACAGTGTTGCAGAAAAATAATTGATAAGAGAATGTCTTATTTTAATAAACGTGCAATTTTGTGGAAGTAAGTTTAAAATTTTGTAGTTAATAGGATATTTTCCTCTCCTTAAAATATGTTCAGAGAATCAGGTCTGACAACTTGATTGTCTAGTTTGCTCACAATTTTGGGAGTGTTGGAAGCCACATCTTAACTCACTGCTGTGTTGGTAGGATGACCCCAAATATCCAAGAATCAGATTACGAAGATGCTCCCACCCACTGACATAGGCTATGACATCTATAGGGGACTCCAAAAATGTTGAGAATTTCTAGCCTTTCTGAGGTCCTTCCATCTAGAAGTTTTGTTCAATATCTAGAGGCCTTACAGATACATTTTACCCCTTTCCACGAGACACTATTTGAAGATCATATTTGTTTCTCCCTGAGAATATTGTAGCAATATGGACAAACACTCTACAGCTCAATCAATCATAGATCATGGTTTCTGTATCCCTTTTCAATACTGTGTATCCCTTCCCTGCTTTTTGTTACGCTTTGCCTGGTTTGTTGCTTGGAGGACTGTCCTTGCACTGCTGGAGACTCTTGTGGGTAAGTAGAGAACCAGTGTGTCTGGAAATGTACTGCCTGAGCTCAGCGACTTTGGCCAAGAACTCAAAGATACCGGGAAGTTTGAATGCTCAGTTTCCTTGTCTCAGTTTTGGGCGACTGTGAGTTCTCTCTTTCACTCAAGAACATCCCTGTAGAGTCAGGGTGAAATAGGACTTAAATTATCCTTTGCTTGCTTTCTTCTTCCCTGATCTGCTACCAGGCAATCTCCCTCATCAATATTCCTCAGAGCACTTCCTTAATAAACCATATCATATAAGTCCTCATTTCAAAATCTACTTCTTGGTAACTTAAGACAGTGTGTCTTCCCCGTAATAAATAGCAATCAAAACAAACATTACTTTATGAGTGGTTTAATCAGTAAACAGTAAAAGAGAGATAACAGCCAGTGTATTCCAGGCATTGTGTTTCCACTACTGCAGCCTATGTTTGGATTCTACATTTAGACAACCATATCACCCCATTGATTGCTACTACTGACAATCAACTCCCTAAGATGCTTTTCTGTATGAGCTGTTTAAAAAACAGACTCTCTTCAGTGGATCTGAAGTAAGGGAGAATTTAGTACTTATATTTCGTTCATGTTTTCTTGGCTGTAAAGAATAAGGAGATACACATCATCATCATGGCAGAAGAAGAGTTTTCTATCACATTCCCCCTGAAGAACACCGATTTAGATATTCACCCATGGATGAGAGAGCTTTGTGAAAACCCAGGAGTTCAAAGGAAAAGACCCAGTACACCACTGCGGCCAAAACATCAGAGACTTGGTGCACTAAAGAGGGTAAAAAGAAGGTAGAAAGTGGTAAAAGGAACTCTCTGAAGGTAGTGCAGATCAGTGCCGGAAAGACCTTCTCAGTCCATGCTTCCTCCTGTGGTGGAAAGTGAGAGTACATGTGGGAAGCCACTGAAGAGACTATTTTTCTCTTGCTCCATCCAGAATACTGATGTATGCTGTACAAACCGGTGGGCAGGGAACAGCCAAGAGAACAGAAGGGCTCTTGGAGGACATCAAACAGATCTGATCCTACAACCATGTCACAGTCTCCATCGGAAAGGCTGTCCATGAGCCACTGGGGGCACTTCACCTGCAGATTCCCCCACTGGCCCACGAGCACCAAACACACTTCAAACACTTCACCCCTCACCCCATGGCTGGCTCCCTAGATGTGCACCCAGGGGCAGTAAGAGCATCTTTGCAGATAAAGAGTGAACATGCACAGAAAGCTGAACTGACTGTGGGCCTGAGAAGAAACTTTAACAGTTAGCACCAGTCTAAGGAAAGTAAAAGGAAGGCTGTCAGCTCTGGCTTGGCCTTCTAGGACTCAGAGTAGAACTGCGAACTCAAGAAATCCGTCACAAGAAGGTACAGGAAGAATGGAGCAGGTGTATCCACAGAAAAGCTCAGAGAAAGCCTCAGAATCCCTAACAAGGCTGACAGGTATTGGTCTCCCAAAGCCAGTTCATGAAGGCTGCAGAAGACAGCTGCTTCTTCAAATGTGAAGACAGAAACAAGACTCCAAGGAATAATGTGAAAAGCCAAGGAAATCAGACTCCATCAAAGGAATGCAATAATTGTCCAGTAACCAACCCCAAAGAAATGGAGATCTGTGATTTGCCCAATAAAAAGTTCAAGCTTGTTTTAAGAAAGCTCAGTGAGTAACAGGAAAACACAGAAACAGGATTCACTGAAATCAAGATAGCAATACACACCCCAAAATGAGAACTTTAACAGAAAGACAAAATTATTTTGAAAAGAACCAAATAGAAATTCTGGAGCTAAAGAAGGTAGTAAACTAAATAAGTAAGACAGAGAAAGACATATATTGTATGATCTCACTTCTATGTGGAATCTAAAACAACAAACTAATACAGTAAGTAAAATGGTGGTTGCCAGTGGCTAGGGATCGGGGAAAATAGAAGATATCAATCAAAGGGTATAAACTTCCAGTTATAAGAAAACTAAGATCTAATGTACAGCATGGTGACCATAGTTAAAAATGCTAAATTACATATTTGAAGGATGTTAAGAGCGTGGATTGTAAATGTTTTTCTCATTGTCCCCAGACACAAAAAATGGTGAGTATATGAAGTGATAGAGGTGTTAACTCATCTTATTGTGGTAATTATTTCACAATATATACCTGTATCAAATTATCATGTTATACACCTTAAAGCTACACAATATTATAGGCCAATAATTGCTCAATAAAACGGGGAAAAACAAGCATACTGGAGTTTGTGAATAGGAAGGTCATAGACTTCCAGTTCTGAATATATTGTAGACTCAATAACTGAAAAACTTCAGAACATGTAGACATTATATATAGCAACTTCTTTTTGTTTTTTAGCATTTTTCTCAAGAAGTAACATCGGTTTAATAAGAAAATACACAAAAGTATTTACAGTAAATTTTCTTCCTCCACTCTCATGCCTTGCCTAGCTACCCAGATTTCTTACACAGAAATCGTAAAAACTACCAGTTCATCATGCACCTTTCTAAAGGTAGGCTATGCATAAAAAAGAAAAATTATTTATATACAGTTGATCCTTGAGCAATGCAGGAGTTAGGAACACTGAAGCTCATTGCAGTCAAAAATTCATATGTAACTTTTGACTCCCCCAAAACTTTACTAATAGCTCACTGTTGACTGGAAACCTTACTGATAACATCAAAACTGATTAACATTTATTTTGTATGTTATTGTATTATATACTGTATTCTTAATAAAGCAAGCTAGAGAAAATAAAATGTTGTAAAGAAAATCACAAGGATAAGCAGTTAATATCTGTAATATATAAAGAACTCCTACAACTAACACCAACCCTCTCTCCAAATAACCCAATTTAAAAAAAAATGGGCAGAGGACCTGAATAGACATATTTCCAGAGAAAACATACAGATGGCCAATAGACATATGAAAAGATATTCAACATCACTAATTATCAGGGAAATGCAAATTAGACCACAGTGACATATCTCCTAATACCTGTCAGAACAGCAAAAATTAAAGACAAGAAGGGGCACCTGAATGGCTCAGTTGGTTAAGGGTCTGACTTTGGCTCGGGTCATGATCTCATGGTCCGTGGGTTTGAGTCCTGTGTCGGGCTCTGTGCTGACAGCTCAGAGCCTGGAGCCTGCTTTGGATCCTGTGTCTCCCTTTCTCTCTGTCCCTTCCCTCCTCATGCTCTGTCTTTCAAAAATAAATAAATATTTAAAAAAATTTTAAAAGACAAGAAATAACAAGTGTTGATGAGGATGTGGAGGAAAAGGAACCCTCAGATACTATTGATGGTAATGCAAACTGGAGCATCACTATGGAAAACAATATGGAAGTTTCTCAAAAAATTAAAGGTAGAATTACCATCTTACTGATAACATCAAAACTGATTAAGTAACAATCAAGTAATTCCACTCCTAGGTATTTACCCAAAGAATATGAATATACTAATTTGAACAGATATATGTACCCTTATTTTTTTTTGCAGCATTATTTATAATAGCCATGATATGGAAGCAACCCAAGTATTCATAGGTAGATTAATGGATAAAGAAGGTGTGTGTGTGTGTGTGTGTGTGTGTGTGTGTGTGTGTGTGTGAGACAGCACATGTAACATTACTTAGCCGTAAAGAAAGAATGAAATTTTCCCATTTGGAACAACATGGATGGACCCAGAGGGTATAATGCTAAGTGAAATAAGTCAGTCAGAGAAAGACAAATACGACATGATTTCACTCATATGTGGATTTAGGAACAAAACAAACAAAGAAAAAAGGCGACAAACACAAAAATGGGCTTTTAAATATAGAGAACAGGTGGTTGCGGGGGGGAGTGTGCAGTGGGATGGGTGAAACAGATAAAAGGGATTAAGAGTACATTTATCTTAATGAGTACTGACAAATGTATAGAATTGTTGCATTACTATATGGTATACCTGAAACTAATGTAACACTATGTGTTACTTATATTTCAATAATAAAAAAAAAGAAAATCACAAGGAAGAGAAAATATATTTATAGTATCATCCTGTATTTATTGAAAAATTTCTGGGTATAAGTGAACCTACATAGGTCAGGGCCATGCTGCTGAAGGGTTAACTGTACCATATTTTTATTCAGATAGAACACAAAATATGCATGCTGTAATTCACTGTGTCTGTTTCACTTACCAATAGATTTTAGAGAGAGTTTCACATCTTAACATAAATTATCTTCATTCTTTCTTTCTTTAAACTACGGAGTATGCCTAGAAATGAGGTATCTAACCAGTCCTGTAATGACTGACTTTTGAATTGTTTGAAAGCTTTTGCTAATGTAAATTATGCTGCAGCAAATTTTGACATCATAGGGTATACACCTTCAAAAGCTTGATAGATTTTGCAAAAAAGTTTTGTCTATAGATTTGAAAAATTGACATTTATAACCAACAATTTATGAGAGTCCCTCTTTGCCCATACTCTGACCAACCTATTTGTAATATTTATAAACTCAACTCAAAATACAGTGAGGGACCAGAAATGAGGAGGAAACTTAAAAATCACAGCAACTAACTATGTGATGAAACTGACTATCATGGAAGGGAAATCCAGACTGTATAATCTAGGGATACAGGCTTTAGCTCTCATCAACTAATAAAACAAAACAAAGCAAAACAAAACAAAAAAAGATCTCGCCTGATAAAAGAGTTACATGTTCAGTGAAAGAATATTCTAGGAATAGGGATGCCTGGGTGACTCAATTGGTTAAGCATCTGACTTCGGCTCAAGACATGATCTCATGGTTTGTGGGTTCGAGCCCCACGTTGGGCTCTGTGCTGATGACAGCCAGCTCAGAGCCTGGAGCTTGTCTTTGGATTCTGTGTGTCTTTCTCTCTCTGACCCTCCACTGTTCACACTGTGTGTCTCTCTCTCAGAAATACATAAAACATTAAAAAAAATTTTTTTCTAAAGAATATTCTAGGAATAATATTCTAGTTAACACAGGAAAAAGATGAGATAGATACCCTGTTTTGGTTGAGACAGTAGGAGGCAAACTGAATTATTTCCAGGTTGAAATTTAAATTTATACTAACTGGATGTTCTAGTTACTCCCAAGGCAAGAAACAAACATAAAACATGTTCTTAGAGAATCTTACTTCTGGCAATAACAGAGTAGCTTGTAATGGTTCAGGCTTTTGCCAAAAACGATTATATAACTGAAGAAAGTATACCAAATGTTGGAAAACCGGCAGTGCAGATTTATGATTCCCAAGATAAAGAACTTAAGCAAGGTGGGCCCCAGGATCATGAAATCTCTCTCTGTTGGGACACTTCCTGATGGCTGCATAGGTGGGGGAACCACAAACAGAGTTTCTTTGCTGAGGTCAGAAGACAGATATGAAAGTAAGAGCTGATAGAATAGCTGGAATTTGCAAAACAAGATCATAAGAAATAAGAGAACTTGCTGATTCTGAAACTGGTCTGTGTCCCTTTGAGTTTCCATCCAAAATACAAGCTTTGTAGTCATAGGGCAAGTCTCCATGAAGCCAGATGAAGTGAATCTATGTAGAATAAACAACTACAGGGAACCTGGAGCTCAACAACACTGGAGCTCACACAGGGCTGGAGATGTTTGAGAATAAGCCAGTGTGGGAGAACCTCAAGGAACACCCCAGGATTTCAGTGGAGCAAAAACATTCCCATTCATTCCATACTGCTGTTCAATACTGGAATTTACATGAGATCAAGAGAAAACACGAGGGTAGGATTTCTAAAAACAGATGCCGTTAATGAGAATTTCATTCATGCATGACTTCTCTTTCCATGCCATATATATTTAATCGTATTTATTTTCAGTAAGTAGTCTGACAACCAAGGATACTGGTAGGAGTCCTTTCTTTTAGTATTTTTCCAGCCGGTTTTCTGATAATACCCAGTAAGCTATGTCCACTGGCTATCAGAGCACCAGGCTCTCGTTTTCTTACAACTTCAAGAGAGGTGAACTCCTGCATCATAAACTTTCTGCAGCACATGTGACAATAGCTACAGCGAATTTCTTCCGCATTCACTTTTGCTGCACCAAATCTCACTACCATTTTCAGACATGACATTAAAATAGGAACAAAGGAATGCAGGCGAATAGAGCTGATGAAGATACCTCTGAGGAATGGACCCTTAGATTTCAGGGAAGTCACTTTCAATGTATATACTCACTCTATGGTTTCAAAAATCAAGATTTTTTTCTTTACTGATTTGTCCATGGTGGTTTGAGCTTAAACCTTCTTAAAATTTTCAATGGAGCCCTGAAATGAGCTGTGAGAATAATGTATCAGTTTAATAGGTGTTCACTATGTATAATATTAAGATTAAAAAAAAATTTTTTTTAATGCTTATTTGTTTTTGAGGGAGAGAAACAGAGTGCAAGTAGGGAGAGGCAGGGAGAGAGGGAGACACAGAACCTGAAGCAGGCTCCAGGCTCTGAGCTGTCAGCACAGAGCCCAGGGCAGGGCTTGAACCCACGCGGCCGTGAGATCATGACCTGAGCCAAAGTCAGAGGTTTAACCTACTGAGCCACCCAGGCACCTCTAATATTAAGATATTTATACACATAAACGAAAGTTCCTTGGTACCACATGGATTCTTCAATCATAGCATATACTTACTGAAAATGTAGAGATGACTTGTGTCTTTTAAGGAGAGACGAGACACAGTCAAAGGGAAGAGGAAATAACTCACTGTATTATTTGTAATCAAGTCAAAATCACCAACCTCACTGACTAATATTCATATTTAAATATTTATTGAGGACCTGAGTTAGGCTCCCAAATCCTAACTTTGGGATATATATGTATATATCCAACTAGCTGCCTGCTCATCAGACCTAGAAAATATATAAAAGTATATATTGCTAAAGCCTTAATTAGGTACAATTAACCTTTATACTTATTTTTCCATGACTTTTACAAACATTTTTTATGCTAGCAATGATACATGTCTCTATATTTCCTAAAGCTTTGAAGAAATCAAACTTGTTCCATAATCAATTTTTAAAAATTTTTCTTAAATATTTTTATTTATTTCTGAGAGAGAGAGACAGCATGAGCAGGGGAGGGTCAGAGAGAGAGGGAGACACAGAATCCAAAACAGGCTCCAGCTCTGAGTTAGCTGTCAGCACAGAGCCCGACACAGGGCTCAAACCCACGAATCGTGAGATCATGACCTGAGCTGAAGTCAGACGCTTAACCAACTGAGCCACCCAGGCGCCCCTTCAATGATCAATTTGAGCCTCCTTCAAATCCTCTGTCTCCCTCTCTCTGTCCCTCCCCTGAGTGCTCTCTCTCTCTCAAAAATAATAAACATTTAAAAAAAATTAATTCTAACATTGCTCAATGAGCTAACTTAAGTACAAACCTAATTTAGGTATAAAGCAGAGTTGTGTTTTTTTGCTGTTTGTAATAGTCAGCATTTTCTATAGAAACAGGGCCAATAGCAGATTCTATATGTGTACGCTGATTTTATATATACACACATATATACATATGCTCACATGCATACATGCACACACATGTCCATATGCAGGCATACACATGGGTATATGTGATCATATATAGCTCATGTGATCATAGGAACTCCAAGTCTGAAATGTGTAGGGTGGTCCAGCAGTCTGGAAACTCAGGTGGGAGTTGATGCTGCAGTCTTGAGGGAGAATCTCCTCTTTATCTGTAAAAACATGTAAAATTAGAAAATAGGTTATCTGCTTCTAAACTTCAATGGTGGGATAGGACAGGACAGACTTTCCCATTCCATTAGACATTTTTTCACATGTCTTTTCAAGTTATCTAAGTTTGTTCTATTATGTGCCTCAAAATCCTTCCAGACTCTACCCATGACCCAATCCCAAAGCCACTTCCACATTCTAAATTATTTGTAACAGCAGCACATCACTTCTCAGCACCAAAGTCTGTGTTCATGTCCTGGAGTTGCCATAACAAAGTAGCCCAAACTAGGTGACACTAGAGGCGGAGTTTGAAGTGATGGGTCTTATGAGCCATGGTATATCGAGAATTGCCAGCAACCACCAGAAGCTAGAAGAGGCAGGGAAGCCTTCTTCCCCAAGGCCTTCAAAGGGAGCCTGGCGGGCTGACACCCTGACTTTGTAACCTCCAGAACTGTGAGGCACTAAATTTCTATTGCTAAGCCACTGCATTTGGTATTTTGTTACTGCAGCCATAGCAAATTAACACACTGTGAAATCTTGGGTTTTTCAAATTTCTTTTCTATACTTAATGTGTGTATATTTTTTAGCCACTTGTCTTATCTCCTTAGCTTTGAGAAGTCATTAAATTTATGTTCTACTCTTTCTTTCTCCATTTCCTAATTATCACCATGATACTGGTTGGTATCACAACTCCCGGGTTGGCGTTTGTGCCATTCCCTTCCTAACACCTATGTTATATGTACCGAATCTTCCCAACAGGAAAACCCTGCATATGTTCTACTACTGGCTCAGTGGGCTAAGGACATAGCACGTTCACACGAAGGCCAGATGTAGCAACATAGACTCTTCCAGGATATGAGTTTGCATTATTGCAAATATCCCAACCAATATTTAATAAATATCGTTAAACATTAATTTTATGTCTACCATGTTCCAGATCCTATGTTAGCCACTGGTTAGTATGACACTAGATGGTTTACTAAATATTTTATTGAAGAAAAAAATGATCCAAATTATAGCAGCATTCCGAACAACTTGTCACCTTGCCAAGAGCCATCCCTCTCACAGGTAGTAGCTCTGCTCACGTTGGCCTGGTCTCAGCTTCCTTCCCTTTACTATGTAGTGGAGGCCCCAGCGTGTTACCACAGCTTATTCACTGCATTCAAATCCAACCTGCCATTCACCACTTTTGTGACTTCAGGCACTTTGCTTTGAATTCTCTGTACTGCATTTGCAACAACTTCAAAAGGTCCATGATAATATATTCGACCTCCCAGAGTCGTTGTAAGGATGCAGCATGATAGCCTATCTTGAGAAAGTACAATGTGAACAACTGTCAATTGTTAGTACTGCTGCTCTTAAGGACCTTGAAGTCTAATGGGGAAGGACCGTTGAGGACGTATTGCTAGGTCTGCAGAAAATGTATGTATTTGTAACCAGCTTGAGTGGAATCTTTCCTGTCACCCCGACTCCTATCTAACTTTCATATTCATTTAGGAAATTACAAATATAGCTTAGGTTGGCCAGACCTAGTATTTCTAGAGTTTAGAGGATATGGTGAAAGAAATGCTTTTAGGCAAATAAAGACAGGTTCCTCTTGAGAACATAAGAAAAGATCACAGCCTACTTGTACATAAATGTGCCATTGGCTAATTGTTCATTCTGACTCCAGATTTCTCCCTTTGTTTCTTCTCATTTATTAAGAACCTCTGGATTTCGCTTCTGTTTTGCCTGAAAACATGAGAGGAAGATGCAACACTTAGCTTGTTTTTTTGTCACTACCGGTGACTAGAAGTGTCTCAAAATAAGTTGACGGGTTAGCTATGCCTTTACAGCCCTACTTACAGTTGATAACCTCACTATATTACAGCGACTTGTGCTAGGGCAATTGGAAAAAATCAGATACTGGTTTGGATTCCATTTCCATAACTTGGTAGCTGTGGCTTTTTCTTTACTAATTTTTATTTTTTGGCAAATTACTTAATCTCCCTGAGGCTCAGTTTCCTCATGTAGACATTGAGGAAAAATAAGGATTAAATGAAGACTTGGCACCTGGTATAAAATTATAGCACTTACCATTAGTCCTCAGTCATCATTATGTGATTTACCGTTACTTATTTCGAATCATACCAAGTGTATATAAATGGAATCTGGGAGCAAGAGAGAAAGGCCATTGAAAAGAGATCAGGGAATGAAACATGGCAACTGGATGTACTTAATGGGCATGGTTGCTGCCCTTGAGACACCTAGCTTTCTGCTTGTCCATGGGATTGAACTCAGACCCATTCTGACATTTTCTTTCCAACCAGCTGTTCCTTCAGCCATCTCTCACTCTTTTTTTTAAGTGTAAATTTCTTTCATCTTAAAAACATACCTCACAAAATAAGCTAATAAAGCAATTATTTATTTTCTAGTCAAAAAGTACAGTGTGAATCAATGCAAGGAAGACTATAACATCTTCAAAGTGAAAAGCATCTGGATTTAAATTCTCCTTCTTCTACTTAGTAGTGTCGTAACCTTAAACAAGCTACTTATTTCTCTGGATGTTAGTCTCCTCCTTTAAAAATGGCTATAATTTTATCAGACTAGACTGATTTTTCAAAGGAAGTAATATATTGCCCCCAAAAAGCATCTGTAACATCTTGTAGCCTAAAACTGAGATGCAAAATGTTAGTCATTGTGGGAATTACTAAGACTATGAAGATAGAAATATTAATCATATTTTGAAAATAATAAAGTGGGGGAATTTTATTAAATATATTAAAATATATCTTATGGCTGATTTAAACAAGGTATATGCTAATGCTTCAATAGATTTATCAGCTAAACAGAACAGTATGAAACAAACTTTAGTATTGATATAAGAACTTACTATATATGGTGAAGGAAGAATCATAGAAAATGCACTGTTCAACAAATAATATTAGAAAATTTAGCTAAGTAGGGACGCCTGTGTGGCTCAGTTGGTTAAGTGTCTGACTTCAGCTCAGGTCATGATCTCATGGTTAGTGAGTTCGAGCCAGCCCCGGGCTCTGCGCTGACAGCTCAGAGCCTGGGACCTGCTTCAGATTCTGTGTCTCCCTCTCTCGCTCTGGCCCTCCCCCATTCACACTCTCTTTCTCTCTCAAAAATAAATAAACTAAAAACATCTTTGTGATCTGATAAACTTATTTAGATTATACATAAACTTGTGAGTTCTGCTTTAGCCATGTATTACAAATTTTGATGACTAGTGTTTTCATTTCATTATAACTATCTCTAAATTTCTTTATAATTTTCTTTTACTTGTCATGTTTGACAATATTATTATTTAGTCACTGAATATGGATGTTTAAGCTCTTTGTTTTTAATTTCTCATTGTGTTGTCTTATGTTCAAGGAACATAGTTGGTCTCATATTGATAATTTGCAATATATAGAGGCTTATGTAATGGCCTAATAATAGTCTATATTTATCAGTATTTTAATTTGATTTAAAAAAATGTATAATTCGTTGGTCCTGGGAATTTGGAGAAGTGTAGGGGTGAATTCCTAGGAATGATTTCTTAGACCTCATTTTTTACCTTATTCTTCAGCCCAGGAGGGCTTTTGTGCTGCCCAGTTCTTACCAGTGGACACAGACATCAGCGAGCAGGGCCACTACTGCTACGGATCTCTGTGGGGAAAGAGCAGGCAGTGATTCAGCCAAGGCACGTGGGAAGAAGCTTCCTTCCAACTAAGCCTCTCCCTGCTGCCTCTGGTTGGCATCTGTTCCAGGATCTTACTGCCCATCATGTACACAACCACCACACACACAGATATATACCACATTACACACAACCCCTACACATATGCGTGCGCCACACATCACACCACACTGCACACACCACGGTATCCCACACACGCGTACATACTACACACCTCACACACCTCTCACACCCTACATATACACCCTTCACATAATACCACAAACACCACTACGTACCATGCATACCACATCACAAACACACGTGCACACACACACACACACACACACACAAACCTATATCACACACATCACATACTACATGCCAGTTCAAGATAGATTTCAATCTGGCCTATAAAGTTTTTATGGTTTAATGGTTTCCTCTGGCTTCTGTAGCTTCTCCAGATGTAATTTTAACTCAGTAGTTTATGCTATTTTGCCATCATGGCAAGAAACAGATGCTTCCTCATATCCATTTTTAACCTAAGTTACTGGGTTAACAGCATTTGAAAATTAAGTCAAAGGCAGCATCTAAGACATTAACCTTTTAACTTAAATGTTACATGAAATGGTCTTGAAAACTACATCAGTCTTACATCTCTTAATTTGGGGAGTAAGGGTACTCAGACTTCTGTGAAGTAATAAAAATCTGTAGAACTATAGTACTTCCAGAAGTCTTTAAGAAAAAAAAAAAAGATGATAGCACAATCAGAGATGTGAGGCTTTGTGCTCCTGAAAATATATTTAAGGGAGTGGGGGCAGGCAACAATGTGGAGGAAAACAAATTTGAAGCATTCTAATACATGGTTTAAGAAGGATCTAGCTAGGTTTTTTTAATATATTTAGCTAATTTTTTAAATGTTTATTTATTTTTGAAAGACAGAGAGAGACAGAGTGCAAGTAGGGGAGAGGCGGAGAGAGAGTGGGACACAGAATTCAAAGAAAGCTCCAGGCTCTGAGCTGTCAGCACAGAGCCTGATGCAGGGCTCGAACTCACAAACCATGAGATCATGACTTGAACTGAAGTCAGAGCTGAGCCACCCAGGTGCCCCACAAAAATGTTTTTAAAAAACACCATCCATTACAATGCCTAGTAACAATAATCAAAGCAATCAGATTGTGTGCTTTTTGAATACCATTTCCCACTAAAGGGAACCAGGGCTCTGGCGAAAATGGCTGATTTTGGATCAGCAGTCAATCAAAAATTATGAGACATGAAAAGAAATAAGAAAATAGGACCTATTTCTTAAAATGCAGGAAAAAAAACAGTATAAAGAGGGGTTGTCTTATTAGATATTAAGACACAATAAGTCTTAATGCTATCGTAATAGGTCACAAAGCTCTGAGAGTAAGAACAGTGTCACATTGGACTAAGGACAGACAGAGCGACCAGTGAACAGCAGTAATTGAACCATTGTACCCAAGATGGTGGAGTCCTTGTCCCCAAGTCAATGATTATTCATGACATGTAGAGACAGCCATTTTGCACAGAGTAATGCTACAAGTAAACAGTCCACAGAGAACTTAATGGCCTTTCACTGCTTTGAAACACATACTGTGACCCTCTGGCTGACCCGGAAAATGGGGTACCTCAATAAAGGGCAGGCAGACCAAAATTGCTGTAAACTAGTCTTTGAATAATTAACAGGGCCAACAGTTTAGATCCCAGTAATAGTCTTCAGGACTTTTATGTTAGATGTTAATTACAGCACATCAGGCTTCACTGGTTAATTGAATTGGTAGTCAGAGAATTTAACAATTACTTTATATTGACCATATGCTAGGTGAGACGAATGAGAATCTTCTCTCTGGGGATAGCTCTACTAAATGAGCATTATTTTTTTTCTTAGTAGCAATGAACAGGGAGCACCCTGAAAACATGAGAATATCCTGGTAAAGCTTGAGAACTGTACAGTTAACCACAGCCTCTATGTAGTAGTTATTGTGCTGTAACATCAAGCTCTGTCAGATATTTGTTATTACCCTTTTTGGATCTCTTTTATATTCCTGGACTCCATTCCAATGTGTGGAAGGGGAGGGTTTTCCCCACAAGTCTAAGAAGCAAGTCTGAAATGATCTACCCCGAGGTAGCATCAGGTTCCACAGGTTAAGGGTTTAGTCTTACAAGAGTGCCTCCCCCACTTCAGATGCCAATTGCAAGCCCAGGTTGTTACCTGTGCTTCCGGCTGACTGGCTACAGATTGGGGGTTTCAGTGAACTGCTCCATGTACTTCAGACTGACTGACTCACAAGCCCAGATTGTCAGCTATACTTCAGAGTAACTAGCTACATATCAGAGATTCCCAGGACCCCCTTCTTGGGTTTGATTAATTTGCTAGAGTGGTTCACAGAACTCAGACACATTTTACTTACTAGAGTACTGACTTATTACAAAGGCTATAACTCAAACAGCCAGATGGAAGAGACACTCAGGACAAAGTATGAGGAAAGGGCTCAGAGCGTCCATGTCTTCTCAAAAAGCATCATTCTCCCACCACCTCCTGTGTTCACTAACCTGGAAGTTCTCTGAACCTTGGACTTTGGAGTTTTTGTGGAGGCTCCAGTCATGACTGATTAAAAAATTGACCATTGGCAATGGATTCAATCTCCATACCTTCTCCTCTCCCTGAGGTAAGGGAGTAGAACTGAAAGTTCCAATTCTCTAATCAAAGGGCTGGTTCTCCTGGCAGCCAGCCTCCATTCTTCTCTCTTCATTAACATAGTAAAAAACACCTTTGTATCTCAACACCTAGGGAATTCCAAGGATTTTGGGAGTTCTGTGTCAGAAAACACCACAAAGACAAAATATGTATTTCATATAAATCACAACATCACAGGGTCAAATGAGGGGGGGAAATGCATAGGTAAGAGTAGGAGGTCCCAAGCACTTTGCACAATGACTAATTGTACAATTATAGTCATTTTTCTAAAAATAGGCAAATGTTCATATCCGAAACAAATCCATTTTTTTAGTCTCAATAAATTCTTAGGACATGGGAAGATAACACGGATTTCTGCATAGACCGTGAACAACTTTTGATTTTGCAATAATGACTCATTCTTCTTGGATTCCATTTTGAAAACCACGTATCTATATGGGGATTGAAAATAGAGAACAAGGTTTGCAAGAAAGTCAGGATCAAAAGGGACTTCACAGGTTTGAGGCATAAGGAATTAGATACATGGTAATGGCAGTCAGTAGCATTGGAAAGACACAGGAAGAAATTTCAAAGAGAAAACAAATCAAGAGTTTAATTTGGGACATTTTTCCCTTGAGTTTCTTGGGAGACATTCCAATGATGATGAGTTGGTAGGTGGAAAAATGGGAGTGGAGCACAGGGATAAGGTTGGGATCAGGTTCGTGGAGACCGCCAAATGGTATTTAAAAGAATGAAGGAGACTATTTAGGAGTAAGTATAGAGAGAATGTAAGGTGATTACAGGTGGGTCCTTGAGGAATTCCAACATTTAGAAGGTAGGGTGTAGGAAAAAGATCTAGCAAATAAAAATGAAAGTTCACAAACAGAAGGGAGGAATAAAACTCCATGATTCAAACACCCCAAAAGGATTATTGCACTAACCTCTTAGATAGTCTCCCAGTCTTTCAACTATTCTTCATGCTGATTAAAAAAAAAATAAGATCAAGTTGTTCACTCACTTAAAATAATTATTTCAGTCAGTACTCTTTATGGTTTGGTCCCCTGACTGTTGTGATAATATAACTGAGTTGGGAAATCCTTTCTGGGAATTTCAGAAGACGGATCTTAGAAGGCTAATGGCTTGGTTGGTGGAAGACAGAGAGGACGCTATTCCCTGCTTTGCAAGTCAGTGACCTCTGTGTAGGACGTAATCAAATGTGGTAGTTCTAGCACAGAACTAAGTATTTATTCCTACTACTTACCAAGGCCACTACAATACACAATTTTAGGATGTGCTCATCTCGTAGCCCACAATACAAATGGCTCTCCAGTTGTTACAAAATCAATGATACTGTTTTATTTTATATTTGCTTATTTACTTGTTCTGTAGCCATCAGTAAACTGTAATCTCTTTAAGGACAGGATTTTTCTTTATTTATCACTATATCTCTAGTGCCTACCACAGTGCCTACAGAGTATTAGGATAAAAAATTATTATTGAATATATAAGTACTACTACTATAAAGTCTTTCTATCATTTTACATTAAAAAATGCTTATTTATTTTTGAGAGGGGTAGGGGCAGAGAGAGAGGGGGGTCAGAGAATCCCAAGCAAGCCCCACTGTGTCAGCACAGAGTCCTACATGGGGCTCAATCCCACAAACTGTGAGATCATGACCTGAGCTGAAATTAAGAGTCAGATGCTTTACCGACCGAGCCACCCAGGTACCCCATTATTTTAAGTTTGTTTTTTAATTCCTCAAAAATTTACAGCACGTATGTTTTATACTAAGAAATGTGCTATATCCTAGAGAGGAAGGGATGAACCATAAGTATAAGGTCCCTCACCATATGGAGCAGTGATGATCTGTCTCAGTCTGGCCAATTCTGTTCAGTTCATTTTAGTGAAACTCAATTCCCAGTAATCCAAGTCAATTTATTCCAAATGCAGTCAGCTTAGTCCAACGCAATTCAGTGTAATGCAATGCAAGTTCACACAACACAATTACATGTAATTAAACAAATTGTAATTAGCATGTAATTACATGTAATTAAACACCCAACATGGAGCTTGAACTCCGACCCCAAGACTGAGTTGTATGTTCTATTGTCAGAGCCAGTCAGGTACCCCAGTTAAACTTTCATTGTGTATCTCATATATATTGTGGACTGGGGTAAGTAAGTAAACTTACTTTCAATAATTCATAAGGATTTTACTAATCCTTACAATTTGGAAAACATGTCTTTTTAATGAGGCATAGATTAGGACATTACAAAGAATGGCAACTTTTATGCATGTTACAAATTATCTCACCTCTCCAGAAGCAGAAAGAAATGCTGGTCCCAACATTGACATAAAAACACCTCCTTTTTTAAAAAGGTACTAAAATTATCCATTGTATACCTAGATACAATATCTATTGTATATCTAGATAAATATCTATTGGTTACTTAACATATACAAGAAAGTTTAAAAATTTAAATTTAAATTAAAGAAGAATCAAATAGAAGTTAAACAAAAATTGACTGAGCCCTGTAAAATTCTAAGAATGAGTTGTCTAGCTCTTTGGGATGTTGTTTGCTCTTTATATTTTTAGATTTAATGAGCATAGGAGATGTTCAATTTAGCCTTTTGATTTGTGTGCTTTGATAATTTACACTGTCGTGCCAAAAAAACTGATCACTTTTATCAGGCTCTGACTGATTATGGCACTTTATAGAATTTCCACCAAAGCATGGTGTATCATCAGGGAGAAGTTTCACATTGTACCAGTGGTCCAATTTGGATCATCACCTAACAATGAGCTTCCAGGTTTCAGAAAAACTAGGACATTGGTTGCATATTCTAGTTCGCTTCATGTCTGCCCAATCCTCTCCAACATTTTGTCCTACTCAGTTATGGTGCAGGGAAGTTAAACAATTTATTTACCTTCCCCTTAAAATCTGAAATGTGAGCTTTGTTAGTCCAATAATGCAAATACATTTAATTCCACTTTTACTATGATGCCAAAGGAGGAATTTATTTCTGGCTTGTTTTCCATTTGCTCTTCAGTATCCAAAGCAACCTTAGAATTCATTGAAAAGTCATGATTTTTTTGTTTCTATGAAATCAAATAAACACAGCTCCTACTTACTGTTCAAGTTTAATGTCTGTTGAAGTTTTTTCTACATCTTTGCAGACTAGGTCGGGGACCCCCATGATGTGCTCCCTCACCCCGAGGAATGCTCTTATCACACTATGCTATATATCGCTTCTCTAATTGCTTACCTTCCATCTATCTGGAGGGTTCTATCTAAAGGTTGGTGGGAGGGAGACATCAATGTCCTCATCTCTGCATTTCCAGGGCTGGTCACATAGTGGGTACCGAGTAAATGCCTGTTGAATGAGTCTGCATGAAGCCTGTGGCATTTTTGGGATCCTTGAGTAGCAGCCTTTGGGGAAGAATCTCTTGGGATAGCAATTTATTGAGCTCTCAATTTATTGGGGTCCAACAGTTTGGCAGCATGTTAGAACTACATTCTATAATCTAAAATTGAGGCTAAATATATATCTGTTTTAGGGGGAAAATGTGCAGTGGCCTTTATGGTGAATTAGCACTATATGTTGTGGGTGACTTGAGGCATTCTTCCATTAGTTATGCCAATCAACTAGTGCCTTTTCTCTACTTTTTGTACAGGAAGCTTATCACTACCACCCAAAATCCTCAAAGTAAAGACAAAGCACTGCCTATGCACAGGGAGTTTAAAAGATTGAACATATGCCTTAGGGTTTAATGTAAGTAGACATTAAATAGGTATTATACTAGGTAAAACAAAACTTTTTGAAAAACTGGCTTACTTTTGTTACTTACATGTTATATAAGAAATTGGGGGTAACTTAGCATATTTTTGTATGCAGAAAAGTCCGTTCATAGCTTTACTTTGTTTTAAAAGTTCTTATTTCATTAAAGCTACAAATACAAGAACCTATCAGCTCTTTTAAGAGGCTTTTGTTTGAGTTACATTTCATATAATTCTAGTTAAAATTCTAGCAAATTTTACCAACCACCTAATTGCCTTTGGAAAATATTTGGTTTCATTTACAATTTCATTAAATTTATACTTTCTTTCTAACTACTTGGGTTATCTGAATTAATAAACAAACTATTTCCAAGTACTTAAATAACTTTTATATATCTGATAATTTGAACATGTGTGGTGAGCCTTGTGTTCTAAGTGCTTTGAAACTCTATATAAATCACAAGTATAAATCAATAGGAAATATATGACTAACCCATTTTTCTAATATGTCAAAGTCTCTAAAATATTGCCACCATATAAAATCACAAATATACACAGATTGCCAAATAAAAATATAATTGATGGTATGGATTTGATTCTCTCAGACGTTTATATTCTTAATTCTTAATCTTTCCAGGTTTAAAAGATGCTCACCCATGAATAAACTATTATGTAATTTCACACAAGTCAGGAGGATAACATCCCATGTAATTTTGAGGTTGCTTTATCAGAATGTGTAAAGCTATTATTTTAAGGACAAGGAAATTTGGCTAAAAGGCTGACAGGCTCCTGGGGGATTCACTGAACCTTATATCATTGACGATATATGTTCAAGATGGAAGTGGTCTAACAGGAGCTGTCCAATTCTTTATCCCATATTTCTTTGTTGGAGTGCACTTTTCTCTGATGGCAAGGATACGGAAACGCCTTTTCCATGGAATTCTAAAGACTTTCAAGCTTGATAGAATCCTTTATTCTTTCACATTCTTAGACTCCTACAAATCTGAAGGTCTTAAAGTAAGATCCAATTGAATTCACAGTTATTGAGCCATAACCTCCAATGTCACTCTCTTGACAACACCCTTCTAGTGGATGTTTTTCATTGGTTTGAAAGGAAACAACATTCTCTGCTCAGATATTTGTGTGAAAAAGCTATGCATGTAAAAAAGAAGTTATGTAACTTCCATTACTTACAACATCCAACACTTAAGGAGGGAGGATGAAAAGAAAGTCTTCAGATGGCCTCAGAATGGCAGTCCCCACCATATCAGTTTCTCATTGGTGACCCCTACTGTGGCCTTCCAACACACACTATTTCTCAATAAGATCTAGAGGATTTGGGGCCTAGGATGGAAGGTGGTCAGTTCTCTGTGAGTGAATTCTGGATTAGGTGAACATACAAAATGTACATTATTCCCTCTATAGGTTCATAAGGAGCTGGTCTGCTTCAGCTCTTCCAAACCCAGTCAGATTTCTAATGCCTATCCAATTCTGTATCTGCATATTCAGGCTTTACCCTTTCAGACGTCATTTCTGTTCTAGTTAAACTATCTTTGTTATTGAAGGGGAGTTCAAGGCAAGGCTCTCAGTGCAGGTGACTGAGGTATTTATTTCTCTTCGAGATTGTTTCAAAAAAACTTTAGGGGAAAAGTGAAGACTGGGTTTTCCATAGCCTGAAAAGATTCGGTTCTAAGTTAGAAAAGAGCTTTTTTTTTTTCCCCTGAGCTTTCCGAATATCAGAATGAACTCTAAGAGGGTATTAGTCTCTTTGACTTTCTGAGAATCTTTGCAAATGAAGTTTTTAAAGCCTACTTTAAAATTTAAATTGAGAAAGTATCTCAATTTAGACTAGTCATATTTCAAATGTTCAATACCCCTTGTAGCTAGTGGCTACTATACTGGATAGCACAATTCTATATTTTATTTACTTTATTTTTATTGTACTGTATTGCATACATGTTTACCAAACTTTATCAAACTGTAAACTTAAAAGTAGCAATTTTATTATATGTAAATTGTACTTCAACAAAGTTGATTTAAAAATATTCACAATGGGGGTGCCTGGGTGGCTCAGTCGGTTAAGCGTCCAACTTCGGCTCAGGTCATGATCTCATGGTTCGTGGGTTTGAGCCCCGCATTAGGCTCTGTGCTGACAGCTAGCTCAGAGCCTGGAACCTGTTTCAGATTCTGTGTCTCCCTCTCTCTCTGACCCTCCCCTGCTCATGCTCTCTCGCTCTCTCTCTCAGAAATAAACCATTTAAAAAATATATTCACAATGGCTCCTATTCCCTTCATTTAACCCTGAAGAATTTTATATTCAGTTTAATCCAGTTATGATACTTTCCCATTCTATACCCTATAAACTTAAAGATACAACTAACCTCCACCTCCTTACCTGTTATGCAGTAATAGAGGGAAAATATAGAATCATGTTAGTAACTTTGTCATAAGCTTTTGACAAACACCCTTATGCTTCAGTTTCTGTTCCAATGTCCTGAGATTATCTCAAACTGTTAAATCATAAAGAATAGCAAAACAGTAGACTAGAGACTTTCCCATTAGAATCATAAATAAGATAAAAAGTCCTCCTATCAAAATTAGTACATATTATTAAGGACCCTATGCAAAGATAATACTAGCTACCATGTTTTGAGCATCCACTATGTGTCAAGTACCCTTTTAAATTTTACATGTATTATTTCATTTGCTCCTGACAACAACCCCAAGGCAGGTATTATCATCCCCAATTTACACATAAGGAAACTGAGGCTTGAAAGATTAAGCAATGTTTTCCAAGTTGGGAGTGATAAAGCTAGGGCGTTTGGGGGCCGGAATGCAAATCCATATCCTTTTGAAAATACTGTCAGAGGTGTTAATCAGATCTGGACACTACTTCTCCAAAGGCAAGAATGTAGAGTATGGACTGTACATATTTTTTAAAAAATTTTTAATGTTTTATTTATTTCTGAGAGAGCTAGTGTGATTGGGGAGGGTCAGAGAGAGAGGGAGATACAGAATCTGAAGCAGACTCTTCGCTCGGAGGTAGCTGTTCAGCACAGAGCCCGATGCGGGGCTCGAACCCACAAACCGTGAGATCATGACCTGAGCTGAAGTCAGCGCTTAATCGATGGAGCCACCCAGGTACCCCATCAAAAGGCTTCTTATGTATAGAAATTAATAAAAATATATGGAGAAAGTAAAAAGAACTTAATTTATTGCAGCAAAAAACCTATGAACTTCAGAGCAGTAAACTTAGAAACACAGAAACTGTTGAAGGCTCCCTTCACCCTATCAGCCTTACCTGGTTACATCAGACTTTAAAAACGGACACTGTCTGAGCTTTCTTAGAAAGTTCTGAGCCCTGTGAAAATAGGAAATCACAACTGTAAATGCAAATTATGTAAATTGAGAAATGCAATTTAAAATTTTATGAGAAACCTTAACGGATGAATTATCTTGTTGACAGTACTCTAGTACATGTTAAAAGTAGGAAGATACGTAAGAGAAGGTTAAAAATCTCACTCCAGTGACCACATGAATTCCGTATACAAAGAATACCATTATAGATTAGGCAGCTGGAGCATGGGTTGTGTTTAACTTCAAAACTACATGATCTGATTAATTTTATGACAATGATTGGTTTTTCTCCTTATATTTGAGAAGGCAGAATGAAAGACTTTCCATGAAGTATCCTAAAGTTTAAATATAAAATGGCCCTTTGTCATTCAGGAATATAACTTTAACGTCTATGAAACTAACAAAATATTAAAAAATGTTTATTACATGCTGTATAAATGTTACTTATTGTGCTATAACTCACAAAATACATGCACTGGAAGAAAATAAGTAAGATTCTACTTACAAATTCCATTTCCAGCTTTGTGTTAAGAAATTAGTCGCTTTATATCTTAAGTGAATATTTATTTAAGATAGCATGTGACTGGCTTTCTCATATAGTTATCTAAAATAAAGTTACATTATTAGAAATTTTGGCTAAGATCTAAAAAAATCACCCCTGACAGGCCTGAGGCAAACACAGCACAAACATAAATTCCTTCCATTGGCCCCAAGCAATGTTACTAGACTGATCACACATTTACCAGGCTTTTTTTGTTTACCTTTGCTTCTTGTACCCTATTCCTTCCTTTCTTATTTAAATCTCATCTTACAGAAGTACATCATTTATTAATTCTTTCAGTGAGACTTCGTAAGGAGTCTGAGCTCTCAGCAACTAAAAATGTTTATATTTCAACTTCTCTCTTATATGAGAGTTTTTGTTTTCTTTTCAGAGTGCTTCCAGTTTGTTTTTTTATGCATTGTCTTCCTTATTTTTATTTCTGTAATCAGGTGACACAACTTTATTTTAGTCTTTCTCAAACAGTTCTAGTATCCTAACTTCCTGCTAATTGTGCCTGGGGTGTCTTCCAGAACTGTTCTCAAGAAATATGATACTTGTGGAGGATTAACTGAGGAGCACATTGTCAAGAGATCAATAATTTCTCATTCTTTTTTTAAAGAGCTGAACCAGTTGTTAAACTTAGGAAGCTTTGATCAGGAAGTAAAAGAAAACTCCACTCACAAGGATTATACAGTGAGGTGGCTTATCTCACATAACAAATTCAGAGTTAGTGTGATGCCAACACAGTTAATTTAATGATTTAACAAGATCCTCAGGGATCTGGGTTCTTTCTGTTTTTCTGTTGGAATGTACCTAGTCCTTGGGTCTGTCCTCAGCCTGGCTTCCCTCACTATTGAAAGATGAATGGAGTGGTTGTATGTCAAATGCAGACTCAAGAATCAAGAGGGTGAAGAGAGAGTTTTTCTGGTATGTCTTTAAGAATGAGGAAACTTTTCCCTGGAATCCCACAACAAACTTCCCCTTACATTTCTTAGGCCAGGGTTGTGCTCATGCTCAATGCTTAACCATAGGTGGCTCAGATGGTTGAGCGTCCAACTTCGGCTCTGGTCATGATCTCAGTTTGTGAGTCCGAGCCTTGCAGCAGGCTTTGTGTGGACAGCTTGGAGCCTGGAGCCTGCTGCAGATTCTGTCTCCCTCTCTCTGTTCCCCTCCCACACTCATGCTCGCTCACTCTCTTGCTCTTTATCTCTCTCAAAAATGACTAAACATTAAAATTTTTTAAAAAATAAGTAAATGGTGAAGTGTAATGGAATTACTATGGTTGGATAATCAGGATTTATAACTGAATTTGGATTTGGTTATTTCCCAGGTTTGGTTAGTAAGTGGGAAGAGAGAAAATAATATTACATAAGCAATCAATGGAATATTCTCATATTTGATTTTAACTTCTCTTTTCTCTTTTCTTTATTCCTTTCTTTGCTTGTTCCTTTCTTTCACCCCTCTTAGTGGAAATTGGTTTATAAAACAGATGAATTGATTTGTTTTGGAAGACTGATTTCTAAAACAGATTAACAGACAGGAAAGTTTTCTGATTCAAGACAGACTTTCTATGTTGATGGGACATGATGAAGCTTGGTTTAAAGTCTAATGTGACAGAGAGGCTTTTTTTTTAATCCCTGGGTTTTGCCAGAGCATTAGAAAGCTATATACTTGGTTATCAAAAATCTCCCAACAAATGAGAGACCTGGACGTGATGGCTTCCCAGAGGAATTCTACCAGACATTTGAAGAACAGTTAATACCTATTCTTTTCAAACTGTTCCAAAAAAACAGAAATTGAAAGAAAGCTTCCAAACTCATTTGACAAAATATAGCATCCTTTCTTGATAAAAACCCTCAAGAAAGTAGGGATAGAAGAAAAATCCTTCAATATCATAAAGGCCATATGTGAAAGGCCCAGAGCTAATATCATCCTCAATGGANAAAAAAAAAAAAAAAAAAAAAAACCCAAAACTGAGAGCTTTTGTTGTCTGATTGCTAAGGCTAGGACTTCTAGTACTATGTTGAAGAATAGTAGTGTTCCTGATCTCAGGGGGAAAGCTCACTACTGTTGTTCAACGTAGTACTGGAAGTCCTACTTCAGCAATCAGAAAACAAAAAAGAAATAAAAGGCATATAACAAAGAAGGTGTCAAACTTTCACCCTTTGCAGATGGCATGATACTCTACATAGAAAACCCAAAAGACTCCACCAAAAAGCTGCCATAACTGATACATGAATTCAGCAAAGTTGTAGAATATAAAATCAATGTACAGAAATCCGTTGCATATCTATACACCAAAAACAAAGCAGCAGAAAGAGAAATCAAGGAATTGATTCCATTTCCAACTGCACCAAAACCATAAGATACCTAAGAATAAACCTAACCAAAGGTGTAAAAAAAATAATGTATGCTGAAAACTCTAAAGCTTGTGAAAGAAATTGAAGAAGACACAAAGAAAAAAATATTCCATGCTCATGGACTGGAAGAACAAATATTGTCACAATGTCTATACTACACAAAGAAATCTACACATTAAATGCAATCCCATTCAAAATAATACCAGCATTTTTCACAGAGCTAGAACAAACTATCCTAAAATTTGTGGCAACCAGGAGAGGTGCTGAATAGCCAAAGTAATGTTGAAAAAAGAAAACCAAATCTGGAAGTATCACAATTGCAGCCTTCAAGCTGTTTTACAAAGCTGTAAATCATTGAGACAGTGTGGTACTGGCACAAAAACAGACACATAAATCAGTGAAACAGAAATGGACCCACAGAGGTATGCCCAACTAATCTTCAACAAAGCAGGAAAGAGTATCCAATGGAAAAAAGACAGTCTCTTCAGCGAATGGTGCTGGGAAAACTGGACAGTCATATGTAGAAGAATGAAACTGGACCATTTTCTTACACTATTCACAAAAATAAATTCAAAATGGATGAAAGACCTAAATGTGAGACATGAAACCATCAAAACCCAAGAGGAGAGGGCTGCCTGGGTGGCTCAGTCGGTTAAGCGTCGGACTTTGGCTCAGCTCATGATCTCATGGTTCGTCGAGTTTGAGCCCTGCATTGGGCTCTGTGCTGACAGCTCAGAGCCTGGAGCCTGCTTCGGATTCTGTCTCCTTCTCTCTCTTCCCCTCCTTAGCTCATACTCTGACCCTCTCTCTCTCTCTCAAAAATAAATAAACACCGAAAAAAAAATCCTAGAGGAAAAAAACAGGCAGCAACTCCTTTGAACTTGGGTACAGCAGTTTCTTACTAGACATGGTTCTGGAAGCAAGGAAAGCAAAAGCAAAAATGAGCTATTGGTACCTCATGATGATAAAAAGTTTCTGCACAGCAAAGGAAACAATCAACAAAACTAAAAGGCAACTGACAAAATTGGAGAAGATATTTGCAAATGACAACCCTTTATCAGATAAGGGTTAGTATCCAAAATCTATAAAGAATTTATCAAACTCAACACCTCCAAAAATAAATAATCCAGTGAAGAAATGGGCAGAAGAAAAGCATAGACACTTTCCCAAAGAAGACATCTAGAAAGCTAACAGATACATGAAAAGATGTTCAACATTACTCATCATCAGGAAAATACAAATCAAAACCACAATGAGATGCCACCTCACATCTGTTAGAAGCACTAAAACTAACAACTCAAGAAATAGTAGATGTGGGCATGTATGAAGAAAAAGGAGGCACTTTTGCACTATTGGTGGGAATATAAACTGGTTGCAGCCACTCTAGATAACAGTATGGAGGTTCCTCAAAAAAATTAAAAATGGAACTATTTATCCAAAGGATATAAAAATGCTGATTCGAATGGTCACATGCACCTCTAATGTTTATAGCAATGCTATCAACAATAGCCAAAATTTGGAAAGAGCCCAAATGTCCACTGACTAATGGATAAAGATGTTGTATGTATACACAATGGAATATTACTTCGTGATCAAAAGAAATGCAATCTTTCTGTTTGCAGCAATGTGGCTGGAGCTAGAATGTATTATGCTGAGTGAAATAAGTCAGTTAGAGAAAGACAAACTCATATGATTTCACTTATATGTGGAATTTAAGAAACAAGACAGATGAACATAGGGGAATGGAAGAAAAAATAAGACAAAAACAAAGAGGGAGACAAACCATAAGAGACTCTTAAATATAGAACAAACTAAGGGTTGCTGGAGGGGAGGGGGTGGGGGGTTGGGCTAAAGGGTTGATGGGCACTTGCTGGGATGAGCACTGGGTGTTATATGTAAGTGATGAATCAATGGGTTTTTCTCCTGAAACCAATACTACACTCTATGTTAACTTGAAATTAAATAAATAAATTTAAAAAAAATTAAAAAGTCATTGCCACACACACACACACACACACACACACACACACACACACATACAAGCTATACATTTGGAAGGTATTTTTCAAGTCCCTTACAACTAATACTTTCACTAGGCTGGGATTTGTTATTGTGGACTTAATTTCTAGGAAAGGCCTCTACACATGATTTCCATATGAAATCAACTGTTGCATTTTTTTGGAGAAACATTATTAAAGATGTCCATTACATCTCTATGTGTTTCCTACATTATATTTAACAAATATTGATATGGCAATTTTTGTGTGTTGGGTACTATGCTATTTCAGCAATATTAGCTCATTAACCTTCTTAATAAATCTGAGTTTGTTATAATTATTACCTCCATTTTCACATAAAGAAACAAAAACAAGGGGTGTTGAGTAAGTTGCAGAAGTCACACAGTCATTAAATGACACAGCAAAATTTGAAACCCTGCATGAGAAGTTGTTTCTAGGATCTCATTTCTGAAAACATTGCATCCCTAAAAATTTATTAAGGTGTCTTGATATGGAGAAGATTAAATACATAATTGACTGTGTCTCTTCTCCACTGTCTTCATGGTTCAAGAAGAAGTTGGATGCTTAATTTTCTATTAACTACAGTAGTTGTATAGATGTTCATGAGCTTTACTGCTCTTTATTTTCATGTTTTAAATATTTATGATAATAGATGATTCATATTGTTTCTATTTTACTGAAAGTTCTTATAAAAGTGACCTTAATTTCTCAATGAAGTAGGTAGGGAATGTATACATAATTTTAAAAATAAGACAGATTGCCATCTGTTAGGGTCAATAGAAAACAGAAGCGTATGATTATCTACAAAATATGTTCGAGTGTTGAGACTTTACTCCTTTAGTCTTTACTTTTTAGACTTCTGTATTTTACATCCAGAAAAGAGTCCAATGCCATCCCATGGAAAAAAAAAAACATACTGGAGAACTTTATTACTCAGTGTTTATTACTGATGTGAAAAATATTTTTCCTGGCAAAGGGCCTTGGAATCTCAATAATGGAACACTAACATACACCACCAATGACCCTAGGGAGAAAACTGAGATTTTTGTACATTAGAATCTTTTAGGAATTTTTGAGCCTTCCAACTTGCAAATCAAGCGGTTTAGCAGCATGATAGACCCATTTCATCTTGTGAACATATTTTATTTCCAAAGCATTCAAAGAACACATCCTGCTGAATGAGTCTTCCAGTTTGGCTTCTGCACTCTGAGGAAAGCATCTACTCACATCTCTATAAGCAAATGTAATCCTGAAACAGAAACTCCTTTCTGCCTACTCCCAGAGGAAAGTTTACATCTGGCTTGAGCTTGGGGAAAGATGTGAGTGACAATCTTTTAAATCTCTAAACATGGTTTTCTCTTGGTTATAGAATAATGCATGAGAAAAAAAGATAACAAAACAAACTGGCAATGTCTTGTGAAAGATAATGATGAGAGAAGAGGATGCATCTTCTTGCCTTATCTCTGAAAAGGTAAGATTCATGTCTAAATCAAGGTCATTGCCATGGGTTTGGGTTTCCCACAGCACTCAATAAGTATATGTTACTAAAAAGCTAATTAATTCCCAGTCTTTTTCTGTCTTGGCTGACCCTTTTGTCTTAGTTCTTGTTGAACAGTTTGGTCTCTGAGAGTGTCACTGACCTTCACACCCAATTGGTTACTTGGAACTTGGATCCAATGCCAGGATCTCTTTGCCTTTACAACTTGGGAAACAAATGCTCTGAAAAATAATCCAACTCAATTCAATTCACCATAATCAGGAGACTTGTGACTGTTTTTGGACATATGAACAGAGATTAACTAAAGGAGGGAAACTATAAGGAATGGGCTTAGCTCCATGTTAGGTGAATTGAGGACAGTCAGAAAAAAAAAGGGGGGGGCCTTAGTATGGTAATCGGTCTGTATCCAATTTGGAGAGACAAGCTCAAGAAGCAGTTAAAACAAGATGATGAATTATATAATTAAATTATAAATTGTGTGCTATAGAAATTGAAGAAAAGAAGATAGATAAACCAGTGAGGAATGGAAAAGACAGTAAAGTCTTTAAAAGACAATAAATTCATTTCAAGAATGAAAATAGTTGGCATTTGTTAATGTTTTGTAGTTCCAAATGTCCTGTCTCAAGATATCACAGTTCTGGGAAGTAGATTAGATGGGTGCTATTCCTTTTTATAGAGGCTAATTTACTGTAGATCACCCACTTATTAATTACCTAGGTCTTGTATATTTTATTCCATTTCTCCTGGATTTTCCACAATTCTCAGTTGAATATTTAAATATATTAACCATTTGGAAGTGCCAAGTAAAAGGAGAAACTTTGTTTTCTCAAGAATCTATCAATTTCCATCCACGTAAACTAAGACATAGAATAGTTCAGGGCACTTGGGTGGTTCATTTGGTTCAGCATCTGACTCTTGACTTTGGCTCAGGTCATGATCTCATGGTTCATGAGATCTAGACCCAAGTTAGGCTCTATGCTGACAGCATGGAGTCTGCTTAGGATTCTCTCTCCCCCTCTCTTCCTGCCCCTACCCCACTTTCATTCTCTCTTTCTCTCTCAAAATAAATAAGTAAATATTTAGAAAAAAGAAATAGATTAGTTCATTCCGCACTTAATAACTCGGTCTATATTAAAACATAAAAAAATCGGGGTGCCTGTGTAGCTCAGTCAGTTAAGCTCAACTCTTGATTTCAGTGTCAGGTCATGATCTCATGGTTTGTGGGATTGAGCCCTACATTAGGCTCTGCACTGACAATGCAGAGCCTGCTTGGGATTCTCTTTCACTCTCTCTGTGCCCCTCCCCTACTCATGCTTTCTCTCTCTCTCTCTCTCTCAAAAGAAATAAACATTTAAAAACTATATAAAATCTATATTATTTTATTGTATTGCTCTACTTACTTTACATATATCAAAATTATTTGCATAGCTAAACCTTGATACAGTTTGATGTCAAAACATAAAGAATAAATCTTTGGTTGAAACTTTCTCTGGAGCCCATGTCTTAGATTAATGCAGGGTAGAAGCAAACTCTTCTCTACCATCAAGCTGGTTCTCCATGTTCTTGCCCATCTCTCCCAGGAAGTGCCTGGACAGTATTCTATATTATAAGGTATGCAGTAGCCTACACTGTAATACATACTTATAGTACATGTTTACTGGTATATGCATGGGGCTTCCAAATAATTTTGTATATAAGAAAAGAGTAATCCTAGAAAAGAACTTATAAGGATTTTTCTTTGTTTGGGATGCCCAAGCTCTTCCTTCTCCCTTCATCTCCCTGCCTCTTATATATCACTTAAGATTCAATTTAGACATCTTACTCCTATGTCAAGAACAATTCTTGAATCCTTGTCCTTACAGGATTTCCTATGTTGCCATATGTGCCTTGTTATACACTTTATCGTGTGCTCACCTCATTGAAATTCACATTTCCTTTTACATGGCTGACTTTATATTCCATCCTTCCAGACAGATGTTTTAAGCTTTGGGATTTGCCTTATTTGTCTCTGTGCTGAGCTCATTTTAGACACCTAGTAGAAAGATTTTTGCAGCCTGTCAGCTAAAATTTTATTGAAAATTATCATATCAGTTCCCAGTTGAAATTAGAAAAAAAAATTCGATCACTAGAGAGGTCTTCGGATCATAACTGTAAGGTCCCTAACTCCCTCCTCTTTCAGAGAAATGTCCCCCTCTCTATTCCATCTCCCATCTCTTTCATGGTTGAATAATTTGAAATGTCATTGTAGATAAAATGAAGTCTTTGTGAGTTTCTATTACTGGGTTGGCTTCTCAATTTGTCAAAATTCTTTAACATTTACCTGGAATTTTTTAACACATTAATAAAAACACATTGTCAGTATCCAGAGTAACTGGGATGTATATATAGTTAAATTGCCTATCCTAATATCTCTGCAGAGATATTCTGTTTTAGTTGAAAAGCAACTACTGATAGTGCATTGTAAGATGACAAATAAATGCTGACACATTTTTTAATTTTTAAATGTACACATTTAAAAATTAGTTAAAAGGGTAAAAGTTATTAATTTGTAATCAAAAAGTAGTAAAAAAATCCCTGTATATAAAGAAAATATTCATTTGGAATAAATATATACCTAAGGTAATTTTTAAAAAATATAAGTTGGATGGAGTGGGTGAGTTAGAATACAAATTATCCACATTAGTTTATCTAAAAACTATAAGGCTCTATGAGTTTTTGATTAATAGTAAGGTGATCAATTTCAATGTCAATTGTATTTTTATCAGTATCATCTCATGCTTCAATATTTAGGCTGGAAATTACTTTTTAATAATTATACACTTGAAAAAATATTTTCTCCACTGATTAGGCTAAAGGATTAAAATTATTATGTGAAATCATATTTATAAGGTAATGTGTATGTATCTACTTTACCTGAGTTTTTGACACCAGCTATTAAGCCTAAAACTCATTTAATTCCCTACTAAGTGATCCTAGCCTCACTCTTGGTTCCTGAGGATTGAGATATTGAAGAGATGCAGATGTCATCAAAACCTCTGTAAAACTTTTAGTTCCTTTAGGAAATACTGCTCAAATCATAAGAAGTCTTGAAGGAATCTGTAGAATATTTAGCTTCTGTACATTAGACTGGGATAGTTATCTCTCCAGACTGCAACATTGCTTATTCTTGGTTATGAATTTTCCTCAATGATTAGAAAAAATTTCTACAAATAAATGTCAATAATGTTCGAGGCATGTAGCTTTCTGTAAAACATATCCCATTCTACCATCCCGGATAATAATGAAATAATGCTGTTCTCTCAGTTATTATTCCCACCTGGCCTTTTCCTGTCCACATGTCCCTCCCCCTATCCTCACCCATACACATTCAAGAATCCAAACTTTTGCCCAATCTCTCTTCTCTGCTTAAAATGCCAAGTTCTCTTTTACTTGAAGGATGCAAGATTTTATGCCTCCTTCAAAATTTATCTCAAATATAACATTTTACAAAAATCTAATTTCTCCAGGTAGAATGTTTCAGCATTTCCTGTTAGTTTGGATAAGCGAGGTTATACTACGGTAACAAATAATGCTGAAATCTCAGTATCTCATCACAGGAAAGTTTCATTTGTCATCATGTCACATGTCCTTCATGGGTTACCTGAGTTCTCTGCCCCATGTCGTCATTCTTCACACTCCACAAACCATTATGTAGAAGAGAGGTTGGCAAACTTGTGACCCAAACCTTACTGGTCATCTGTTTTTGTACAGCCAATCAGCTAAGAATGCTTTTTTAAAAAAAAAAAAATTAAGTAGTTGGCATAAAAAAAAAAAAGAATATGCCACAGAGACTATATGTTGCCTGCAAACCCTAAAATATTTACTATTTGGTCATTTACAGACAAAGTGGAAGATAATATGGTAAAGTTTGGGCAGGCTTTTAAAGCTTCTACCTAAAAGAGACCTCCCTTATGCTCATATTTTCTTGGTAGACCACATAGCTCAACCTGGTACAAGGAATTGGGGAAAGTATAATCTTTCTGGCAGGGGAACAAGATATTAGTAAATAAAAGCACAGTTTATTCCAGTCTCCAATGACTTTCATTAATCATTTATATTTCTTTTTTTTCTGACAATTTTCTTTGTCTTTCTCTCTAGTCTTTCGAGATTTGGATTAGCTGTTCAGTAAGATCTACAGAGTTTTCATAAACTCTATATTTTTTTTAAAAATGCTAATTATGCTGACTGACATTTGCTAGTGTATATCTATCTTATCTTCTAGATTATGAGCCCTTCTTGGTAGTCCTGGCATTTGGTCTATTGCCTAGCACATAATAGATCTTCAATACATGTTTATCAAGTGAATCAACACTTATCATCATATTCTTTCTTACTGAATAAAGAAGAATAAAGATTATGTCAAGAACTTGAGAAGAAGAACTGGAAATATCAAGTTTTCTAAGATTTAGAGGCCATGCAGTCCTAGACTTGTGATTAAAATAATAATCTGGATAATGGAGTACTACATTATAGGCTAAAATGGGGAGTTCAGTGGTTCAGAATAGGTTTTATAGTCTGAGAAATCTAGGTTTGAAGCCTATTCTATCATTTACTAATCTTGTGACAGGAGTAGCTAATATTTACTGTGTAAGATAAATTATCCCATTCAAACCCTGAAATGACCCCTTGAAATCTAGAAACTGAGCCTCCAAGAAGTAAACAGTGTTCCCCAAATCTCACATGTCCCACCTGTCATCTACTGGACTCCAAAACCCAAACGCTTGGCTATATCAAACTTGGGAATGTCATTTACTCTCTTTAAAAACTCAATCTATTTATCCATAAAACAAAGAAAATGAAATCAATCTACTCCTCCTGGCTGTCATTAGTATTTAATGAAAAATCACATGGAAACTGTTAACATTGATGAAGAAGTGAGTATTAACTATTCTGAAAGTAAGAATAAATGGAGATGGCTCTACTTCACCTAGCACCTCATGGCTTATATCCAAGTAATTTTGAATTCTCTGTTTTGGTCTTATTTGGAGCTTGGCTGCTTTTCTTCACACCCTTTCTCATTGTGTAAACTTGCAATAAACCATAGGTTACATGGTGCCATAGTTAAACCAAAATTTATTTTACTAGAAAATGTTGAGGAGGACATGGAGAATATGTGAATACTAAATATGTCTGCCACAGTACTTAAATGCAGATGTCCCAGGGGTCAAGACTAAAGCATTCTGCTATACAAGCATATTAAGCCCAAACCTATTTTGTAGTATATAATAGTATATATGCTATAAGTTCTAGGGATATCACATATGAACTTGATCATAGTAGCACTAGTACTAAAGTTTTATGAAGTCTTAAATATCTACTAAAAAAACCTGATTTATACAGAGTATCTTATAAAAATCCCTTTACGTAGATTCCTCAAAATATTGAGGAATATTACAGAATTACAGAAAAGGAAATTGAGGCTTAGAGATGTGTGTGTGGAACTGAAAAAGAGAAGAAGAATATTTAGAAATTTAGGAGTAGAAATTCTAAAATTTAGAATTCTAAATTCTAACAATTAAGAATATTTAGGAGTAGAAAATTCTAAAAGGCTGAGAAACAATATATGAAAATGGAGAATAAACATTAGTGACAATCTTACCAATATCTAGGAAAGAATCAAGTCTTATAACAAAATCTAGAAAAAAGGTGTATGTCCCATACTTTGCATTATCAGAAAAAAAATTCAAAACCACATTTTCCTATTTTGTTCATACATCACTTTGCTTGCTTTAGCTCTAATGACTTACAGTCTTACAGTAAATGGGGACATTTTATGACAGGCTCTATAGCTCCACTGAAGTGGAGCTCCAGTCAAACATGTTCAAGCCTTTTTCTATAGACCACCTGCCAGAGGCAAAGTCTAAATCCACTTTGATTCCCTGGGATACAGAATTATTATGTTAATCTTCTTAATGAGTGTAAAGAAAATCTTTTAAGATCAATTTTTACTCAGCAAGATATAATTTGATCCTTTTTACTTTCTGTGTTTTAGTTACCAGAGCTATATGTCTTATACAGAATAAATCATTTACTAGACATCTATTGAAAAGTCTTAATTTTTCTGACCCCCCCATAAGAAGAGCACAGAGAATGTATCATAAAATGTACCTTTTGTTGTATTTTGACTTTTTACTATTAGCTTTGATTTTCAACAATCAAGCAGTTCTCAGTAAAATTTTAGAATGGGTTAAGATTATTCAGTTAATCACCTTCCAAAGGTCTCACCTTCTAATACGGCACATTGGGGGGTAAGATTTCAACCTATGAATTTTGGGGGGACAGAGAAAGTTCATAATATCTATTTTTCCAGGCCACAGGAAATTTCTCAGATTGTTTTCTAATGTTCTGCCCCGTCCAGAAGCAAGGTTCTCCCTTTAGGTTCCCATCCACATCAAGTGTTTTGTGTCCTCTACCTACCTCCATCTTGGAATCCTGTTGTTCATGAGTAGCATATTGTATGGGATCCACAGTTGAGGACAATTTGGCACTGGATTCCTCCAATCTCTCCATGATCCCTCTAATGGAAAACCCTTTATTCTCTTCCTGCTTTTAGGTCTCCATTCCCTACATTGTTTGTTTTTCCCCCTCTAATTAATTATCTTTTTACTTCACCTTTTGCCCATCTGTGGTTTTATTCAGTTTTTGAGAGGAAAATTTTATCTCTGTAAATTTAATCTATCACTCACTTAGGCTCACATTTTGAATTTTTGTTTCATTGCTATGTAAGATGAAAGAGGGAGAAATGGCGTTGGGGAGACCAGCAAGTCAATACAGAGAAACAGGGAAGAAGCACAAAAAATATATAGAACAGTAGTTCATGATACAATCTTGTTAAATTTTTAGGATCTGCAATATGATTAGTAGTCAAAAATATTTAAGACTAAATAAATATCACAGGAGGTTTTATTTCTAGAGGAAGAAAATTAAGTTGGAGATGGGTGCTTCATTCAATCTACGTATGTTTATAAAGTGCCTATTGTGATTTAGGCACTGTATTAAAAGCTGTGAATGGGTGCACCTGGGTGGCTGTGTCAGGTGAGTGTCTGACTCCTGATTTTGGCTAAGATCATGATCTCACAATTAGTGAGACTGAGCCCCTCATTGGGCTCTGCACTGACAGCAGAGCCTGCTTGGGGTTCTCTGTCTCCCTCTCTCTTTGCTCTTCCTTGTCTCACTCTCAACCTCTCTCTCTCTCATAAACAAACAAGCAAACATTTTTTTTAAAAAAAGTTGTGGATAACATGACAACCAGAATCAGCTACATAATTTGCAGGGCTCAGTGTAAAATATCTGGGGCCATAATGTGCAATGAGCCCTGAAAATTATGTGGGGATTTTTGTTTGAAAATTATTAGCAATTTCAGTACAATGACAATAGAGCATTAAGCCAAACTCGGGATTTTTTTAAGTGTAGGATTCTGTGTTACTGCACAGTATGTGTATCTAAGAAGCCAGCCTTGATGGCAATCAAGAAAGATTGAAGTCTTCATGGGGGAGATTATTGAGTAACTTAGAATGTGAAACATGCAAGGACATAGGGTGGAAAGATCTCTCCCCTTGGTTGAGTGGATTAGAGTTTTCTCAGAAGAAAGTGACATTGCAGCTCAAATTCAAAGAATGATTTCCATTCAAAGGAGTTAGCAATGACTTTGATAAATCAAAAGATGTTAATATCATTACGTGGCACATTGCAAAAGAGAAGGGGAATAAGGGAGGATAGTTTGGGAGATTTTATTTTTATCCTAAAAAATAAAATGAAGCATTAAAAGGTTTAATTAGAACTATCTTAGCCAGATTTTCCTCTTATAAATAATTTAAATTACAGAATAAAGAAGAATGAATTGGTAAGGTTAGGGGAGACATTGAATGGATGTGGTAAGAGAAGTTGAGGTGTTATCACAATAGACAGGGAAGCTTGTACTAAGTTAAGAGAAGGTGAAGTTGTGTGATATTTGAGAAATAAAATTAATAGGACAGTAGAGGTAAGGAGAAGGAGTTATCAAATTGTTATTGCTGCCTAATTTTGCTATACTAAATTTTGGCTTACAGTTTTATCCATTATCCCTATCCGTGTGGACCCTCTTCCAAGTGACACTCTCAAAATAGTATGCACACCAGTATACCACCTATCATGTAGGTTCTCAATAAATGTTTTTCAGTAAGGTATTTAAAGAGCCAAAACTCATT
The DNA here is from genome assembly GCF_003009895.1 of Hyaena hyaena. NCBI lineage: Eukaryota > Metazoa > Chordata > Mammalia > Carnivora > Hyaenidae > Hyaena > Hyaena hyaena. The sequence continues at coordinate 537,451 of NW_024081324.1, forward strand.
GTCTTTCTCTTGCCTCCACTTCTAAATAACTTGAAAACAAAATATGTGTTCAGAAAAGATTTGCTTATTAGACATGTAAACTTTGATATTAAAACAGCCAACCACAAGTAGCCAGAAGCAAATGATCATTTGCTTTAACCAAGAAGAAGCATTATGTCAAGTGCTAGTAATAGAAAGACTAATGGCAATAGCTATCATAAAAATATCTTGCATTTCTGGAATGCTTTGGAGGTTTCCACAAAATAATTTTATATGTATGATCTCATTTGAAGGACACATGATGCCTATCCTAAAAGATAACATAATGTAGGAGTTAAGTCTTATACAGAGATAACTATGATATCAGGTGGATTGGCCAAGTGTTACAATAGATGCAACTTTGTACCAAAGAACAAAGAGTAGCTTCTCCTCAGGTTAACATAGTCTATGGTTTCTTGGGTTAGGATAGTCTTGGCGTGGGAGGAAGTTGTAGTAGCTTCAAAAAATAAGACCATAATCTTTTGTAGCTCCTCCCATCAAGAGATGGAGTAGATATTCCCATGCTTAGAATCTGAGCTTGCTTTGTAACCTTGAAAGTAGTGGTATTACACCAGTTTTTGAAGTGTTGGCCTTAAGAGATCTTGCAGCTCCCACAATCCTCTTCTTGGAACACCACTTTGAAACTGTTACTGATGGTCTAGACCAATGCAGGTTAAAAGGACTAAATTGGTTTTGATTTTGCAAAACAGGCCTTCTTAGACCTTCCAGCATAGCTGACCTACTAGCTGAATGCAGAAGCATGTCTGAGACTTAGGGGAAAAAAACAAACAAACAGTGTAGAAACCACCCAGCCAACACACAAAGCTGTGAGCAATACTAGATCATCATACCTTTAAGTCCATAATTGGCCAACTATGCACTGCAGGTCAACTCTTGCATGGTGAGCAAGGTAAGCATGAGTTTATATCTCTAAGAGTCTGGGAAAACAAACAAACAAACAAACAAACAAACAAGGGAGAGCATTTATATTGAGTGCTGCATAGTATGTCACATCCAGTTCTAAATATTTCCATTTATTAACTCATTCTATCTTTTAAAAAAATGTTTGTTTATTTATTTATTTATTTTAAATATATTTTTAAAATTTATTTCTAGGAGAGAGAGAGACAGCGTGAGCAGGGGAGGGTCAGAGAGAGAGGGAGACATAGAATCTGAAAAAAGCTCCAGGCTCTGAGCTGGCAGTCAGCACAGAGCCCGACGCGGGGCTTGAACCCACGAACCGCGAGATCATGACCTAAGCGAAAGTCGGACGCTTAACCGACTAAGCCACCCAGGCGCCCCAAAAATGTTTATTTATTTTTGAGAGAGAAAGACAGTGTAAGCAGAGGAGGGGCAGAGAGAGCGGGAAGATAGAATCTGTGCTGAGCCATCAGCACAGAGCCTGATGCGGGACTGAAACTCACGAACCATGAGATCATGACCTGAGCTGAAGTCAGATTTTTAACCAACTAAGCCGACCAGGCACCCCTAATTTTTGTTAACGCTTATTTATTCTTGAAAGAGAGTGAGACAGAACATGTGCAGGGGAGGGGCAGAGAGAGAAGGGGACATAGAATCAGAAGCAGGCTCTAAGTTCCAAGCTGTCAGCATGGATCCTGACATGGGGCTCCAGCCCATGCACCGTGAGATCATGCCCTTAAAGTCAGATGCTTTAACTGACTGAGTCACCCAGGTGCCCCTAACTCATTCAACCTTTACAACAAGTCTGTGTACAACTAGTCATCTTATGAGTAAACAAGATGTTTTTAAATAGGTTAAATAAGTAGTCAAATATTTCACAGCTAATGAGTAGTATGTCTAGAAATCAACCCCAAGAAACCCTATCTCTGGGCTCTAACCCATTTGAAAAATTATCCAAGAGTTTGTGAGCAGTATATGAGTGCCAAAAGGGAGATATAGAGATGGAGACAATATATTCTAGTGATTTCCCAAGAAGGACATTATGTTTCAGAGAAGCAAGCAAAGCCTTTGCAGGAGAATGAAGCTATGTTTTTTACTACTGAGGAAACATGAACTCTGTACCCTGATTAACCAAAAGAAGAATTCCATTCTTTTAATAAGAGATCTGTATTACAAAAAAGATGTACTCAGCCATTATTGTATTTTGCATTTTGTCAATAAAATTTTTGTGAGAACATTTTTTTTCTCTTGTTACCTAAGTATCTACGTATTATCTCTGATTTTGTCTTTCTTTTGGTCCCCCAAGTCAAACGTATTTATTTGGCTTTTCACAGAAAAAGTTTGCTGACTTCTGCTATTGGTCATTAAATTTTGGGTTATTTTATTGTGCAATGATAGGTAATTGATATAGAAATATACAAAGAAAAATATACAGGGGCGCCTGGGTGGTTCAGTCAGTTAAGTGTCCCACTTCAGCTCAGGTCATGATCTCAGGGTTTCTGAGTTCGAGTCCCGCATCAGGCTCGGTACTGACCACTCATAGCCCTGAAGCTTGCTTTGGAGTATGTGTCTTCCTCTCTCTATGCCCCTCTCTCACTGTGCCTCTTTCTCTCTTAAAAAAAAATAAACATTAAGAAAATTTTTTAAAGAAAAATATGCAAATATAAATAAATGGGGGATTATTAATTTTTATAATACATATAAATGAAGTTTCCTTAACTTCCAGTGTCCATGCTATCGACAAATACACAATATTTATCGTACAATAAATATACAATATTCAGTGGTGAAGTGACTCCAGAATACAGCAACAGATAGATCTACATCACAGAAAATGCTGACTTCGTGATTGCTAGTGATGGTCCAGAAATGAAGAACCAAAGACACTGAATAAAATCCTGGGGCCTTGGATTTAGAAAACTTTGAATGTGTCCTTTGAAAGGAGGGAATCCCCTCAATGGAATTTAGTTTAAGTGAATTTGAAAGTTGGAGCTCATAAGGACCTGCCTTGAGATTTTTCCTTTCTTATCATTGCAAAAGTAGATGCACTAAACAAATAGAGATTGAAGAGGGAAAAAAAAAGCGTTTCAAAGAATAATTAAGCTTGGAAGAAGACAAAACTTATTTAAAACATTTTTTAAGCATAGTTATTTTGAGAGAGAGAGGGAGAGACGTATGCCTGAACAGGAGAGGGGGAGAAGAGAGGGAGAGAAAGAATCCCAAGCAGACTCCATGCTGTCAGCACAGAGCTGGATGTGGGGCTCAATCCCACGAACTCTTAGAGCATGACCTGAACTGGAATTAAGAATTGGATGCCTAACCGACTGAGCCACGCAAGCGCCCCAAAACCATTTTTTAATTCCTTTAGTAGCACACAATTTACACATAAAATTATTTATTTGCTGATTTTAAGGACCTTTAATTGACACAGCAGTTCAAGCCCTTTTCTGTAGCTAAAAATAACTACTGATAAAAGTAGGGTGAAGGTATGTACTGCTTTGCCTGGGATAGTCCTACTTTGTAGCTATGTTCCCAGGGTAATTTTTAAAAAAAGTTTTTAAGTTTATTTATTTATAAAGAGACAGAGAGGGTGAGCAGGAGAGAGCAGAGATAGAGAGAGGGAGAGAGAGAATCCTAAGCAGGCTCCACACTGTCAGCACGGAGCCCAATGCAGAACTCAAACTCATGAACCCTGACATTGTGACCTGGCTGAAACCAAGAGTTGAAAACTTAAACAACTGAGCCATCCAGGCACCCCCTCCCAGGGTAATTATTAACATCCCGCTCTTCTATCAAAAGTGTTCTCATCTGGATGATAAATTTTATGGTAGGCCTAGCTGAGCGGGAACTTTAGATACTATTTAGCACCAAATCTATTTTTTGGATAAGAATACTGATCAAAAAAAGCTGAATGATTTGAAATCTTTATAATCTTAAAATAGTTAAATCATCAATTCGGGAAACTCTACAAGTTATTTAAAAGAAGACCTACTACTTATCCACATAATGGAGACATACTCTTCAAAAGTCGCTGCCAGTTATCTTTTAGGACCATGGCTATCTTATGCCTGGAACTAGTATTTTAAAATGCAAATTGGAGGAGGGGGCAAGACGGCGGAGAAGTAAGGAGCTCCGTACTTGCACTCGCCCCATACATCACACAGAAAAGATCTGAAGCCACTGGAAACCTTACAAAACCTGAGAGATTGGGAGAAAAAGGACGCAGAATCCACTGAGAGAGCCTTCTAACGTGAGTGCGAACTGGGGAAGATAAAATCGGGCCGGGATCGGAGACTCCAGGGTGGGAGGCGATCCCCCTCT